>NC_039365.1:62950909-63257374 GCF_003573695.1 Papaver somniferum
ATTGTATTGATGCCGATCTACTCAACTAATCAGTATAATCTACCACCAGGATAAACCGATTATAGTCGGATCCTCTTTAACCGAAACAAGTATTGTGCACACCAAAGATTATGAACCCAAATCAGAAATCTTCTTCGTCTTCAAATCATCTTAGATCTTCAATAAACACCTACACACAATCAACTTGAATCTCTTGTGATCAATCACGCACAGAACGAAGTCTGTTAACAATGGATTATCACTAGACGTCTTTAGATCTACCAACAATCTAAAGTTCTCCGTCGAAACTTCGATCTAGTTTGTTTGAATCTTATATCAGAAGAAAATATTCTCAAGCATAAACAAACTAGGTGCAATCAAAGTTCAACAACCGTTAGTCAATCAAATCAATCGAAAACTAATAATAAACCGCAATTATCTAGTTTCCCACCAACGGTACTAATATAGCTTCACAATCCCATAGAAGTTTTTCAACCAAGCGTCCGTAAGAGATTTCGCCTAATTAGGTTACTTTCCTCTCCGAATAGGCGGCTCCACCAGTAACAACACAACTAGGTATTTTTGCTGGCTCTGAGGATTAGTTTGCTCGAAATGCAAACTTTGATATTTATAGACCAAGGAAGTTTGGACACCAAGGAATTTCCAAAACCGAAAATATTCTCAAGATATGCAATATATTTCCAAATTCGGTTTCCATAATTCCTGGAAATTCTTTGTCCAAACATTGACCGAAAATATCTTTGAAAATCTCCAACTAGTAAATGCACATTACTAATTTTCATTTTCCAAAAATAAAATTAAAAACCTTAATTAAAAGATTCTCAATTTATTTTTCGATCCGAGATTTTTTCCCTTAGATATTAAGGAATATCTTTTCAAAGTATGTCGACATCTTAAATTTGTAAGTCCCCTTTCATACTTACAATCTTGAAACCGATTTTCCACACTTCCAAACAAATTTAGAATTGGTTCATCTGGTTTTCAAGAACTATGTGATTGATTAAGAACACTCAATTACCAAACATGGGTTTCACGGTTCTACCAAAACAAGTTTCGGTTCTACCACCATATGAATACTGGATTTAGTCACACTAGCTTTCCAAAAATTCGGTTGACTAGTTACTAGGATCAGTTCCCACATATATGTGGTATCTAACTTTTATTTGTTGCACGTGTCCATAGGATCGGTTCCCAATGTCTAAAAACGTGTTGCACATGTTCATAGGATCGGTTCCCAATATCTAGAAACTTAATGCACCTCTTACAAGGATAGATTCCCCTTTGTGATCGGTTTCACCTCTTACTAGGATCGGTTCCCCTTTGCCTAGAGTTGGTCATACCAATTACAAAAAATCGATCATACCATCTCAGGTGATTACTTAAGATTGGTTTCACTAATAAAAGTCATATCAATACAAAAGTCAGGCCTTGTGAATAGTTTTACCAAGAACATAAACAAGTCATAAGAGGTTATACTAATCATACATATTGGTAATTCAATAGATATGCAATGAATAACGATACCAATAAGCCTAGCGATTTCCCTTTCGATTCACAAAACGAGTTCATGAATTTACTTCCTTTAAACGAATGTAAAACATTGTTTCCTAGGATGAAATCTTCACCGCATACCCATACATAATCACAATAGCATTCAAACGATTACGTCGATGTCTTATATACAAAGTTTAACGGTTAAGCAATAAACCTCGTATTGTATTCCTTAATACTATGTCTAACTAGAGTATAATCATTCATGCTTCGCAGTTATGTTTTCAATATGCACGACTTGAAAGATACGTTATGGAATGAAACAGTTGAAGTCAAATATCACTAACCTCAAGTGGAAGGATGATGTTATCGTTATAGCTCCTTACTTATTCACTTCTTCAAGTCTTCGTAATACTTGTAATGTCTCATATCCTAATACTTTCAAGTTAACCTATGCGAAGTTGACTGTAGTACATAATCAAGCGACTCTTTAAATGAGTTTTGGCTCACTAAAATATGACAACCAAACTTGACATACAACGCTTGGTGGGTTCAATCGAGCTATGATCTAACACTTGTAATTGGCGTAACCGGTCCTGGTAATTGGTGTAGCCGATCCTAGTGACTAGTGTAACCGATCACAAGTAATACCATGAGAATATGGTAACCGGTCCTGGTAGTTGACGTAAACGATCCTGGTAACTGATGTAACCGGTATCAATAACCATATTAAGGTAGAACCGATCATTGTGTTTGGTAGAACCGTAAACCCATGATTAGTGTATTGATATTTAATCAATCACATAGTTCTTGGAAATTAGATGAACCAGTTCTAACTTGTTTGGAAGTGCGGTATAATCGGTTCCAAGATTGTAAATATGAAAAAGGATTTACAAAGAAATAATATGTCGACATACTTTGAACGTGTTCAGTAACTCTTATCTTTTATTGTTCAAAGATATTCCTTAATAACTCAAGGAGATCCCAGACCGAAATAAGTTGAGAATCTTTTAATTAAGGTTGTTAATTTTATATGCTTTTAATTACCAGCAATTAAAATGCATATCTCTGAAAAATAAAAATTGGTAATGTGCATTTACTAATTGGAGATTTTCTAGTGATATTTCAGTTATTTTGGACAGAGCATTTCCAGGAATTACGAAAACCGATTTTGGATATTTATTGCATATCTTAAGAATATTTCGGTTTTGGAAATTCCTTGGTCTATAAATATCCTAGTTTGCGTTTCAAGCAATCTATCCTAAGAACCAGCAAAACTACCTTGTTGTGTGGTGGAGCCATCTATTCGGAGAGGAAAGTACCCTAATTAGGCGAAATCTCTTTTGACCGCTCGTTTAAAGACTTATGTGGGATCAAGAAGCTCTACGAGTACCTTTGTGGGAAGCTAGATAATTGCAGTATTATTAGTTCTCGATTTGATTTGATTGACTAACGGTTGTTGAACTTTGATTGCACCTAGTTTGTTTATTCTTGAGAATCTTCACTTCTGATATAAGATTCACTCAAACTAGATCGAAGTGTCGACGGGATCTTTAGAACTGTTTGTAGATCTAAAGACGTCTTGTGATAATCCATTGTTAACAGACTCCGTTCTGTGCGTGATTGATCACAAGAGATTCAAGTTGTGGTGTACGGGTATTTATTGAAGATTAAAGAATATTTGAAGACAAAGAAGATTTCTTATTGGGTTCATAATCTTTAGTGTGCAAAAAAACTTGATCGGTTGTGATCCAACTATAATCGGTTTATCTTTGATAAATTTGATTGATTAGTTGCGTAGATCGGCATCATTATATAATATCTTGATAGATCCTATATTTTATTGCAAAATCTTAACTCTGCTACTTTGGTAGTTGTTGGATAGATAGATTTAAACCTGACAAAGGAGTTTATTGGATTAAACAGAAGATCCTTTGTCTAACTCATATCACTGATATTGAATAGAGTTGTTACCGAACAGATTTATTGTTCCTTTAATGTTTGGATTTAGATCCAAAGGAATTGTTCCAGTGCGCGCACTTATCGAATGTCAGAAATATAGGGATAATGAAGAAACTAGGTGAACTATAGGTTTAGTTGCTTGGTCTCAACTATACGAAGTTGGTTTGATTTTGTATAGAGGCTTAATTCTGAGAGTATTCAATTCTGGACTAGGTCCCGGGGTTTTTCTGCATTTGCGGTTTCCTCGTTAACAAAATTTTGTTGTGTCATTTACTTTTGTTTTCCGCAATTATAATTGTTGTTATTATAATTTAAAGTAAATTACACAAACGTTAACTCCGTATTACTTGATACTGATCCTATAAAGTTTGGTTAAGTCTGAACCTATTATCAAGTAATCACACTTCGATTGTTGTATTGTCTCGATCTCGTATCCATAGACGATTGCACAAAGTGCCAATACCGATTCATTGTATTGTCTCTACTCAGTCCATAGACAATCACTTTTGGTAAGAGGACTTATAGGTATAAAAGTTTAAGATTGTGGTATATTTGGGTACCCTCGTCTTTTCAATTGGTATTAGATCAGGCAAACACGAAAAGATCTAACAATCTGTGTTTGGTGCAATCCAACCTATAAGAATTGAATTCAATGGATGATTCAGTTAACGTTACAAATATACTAAACTCTCTTCCAGAAGATTCTGAAAAAAATTATTCGATACTTGTCAAGATGTTAGAAGAAAATATTGAAGAGAACTGATCGCATGCTGAAGATATCAGTAATATTATTATTGATTGAGGATTGGTCAAGAATACAGAAGATCTTCATGTAAGGAAGTCTAACGAATCTTCAATACTAACGTCTCGATATTTGAAATCGAATAAGAAGAATCTATCTAAAGACCTTGTTCAAAAAGGATGGTATGGTTTAGCTCAGAAGATTTGTTGTGCAAAAAATCTGATTAAACGTGTTAAGAGATTATATAAAAACTTAACGAGACATCCTAACTCAAAATCAAAACAATCTGAAAAACTGCTGAAGAATGCCTAGGAGCATTTGCACTTAAAACTACTTCCCCATTCCAATGGTTTCTAGATAGTGGTTGTAGTAGACATATGGCAGGTGATCTTTCTTGGTTCACAAAGACTGAAGACTACAAGGGAGGATTTGTAAATTTTGGGGATGGAAGCAGCTGCCTTATTAGCAAAAAGGGAACTATCAAACTTCCAGGTAGTCCTGAAATTCATGATGTAGCTTATGTCAAAGGAATGAAAGCCAATCTTCTTTCAATCAGTCAAATTTGTGATAAGGGTCATAAAGTGATTTTCAATATGGGAGGATGTGATATTGAAGATAAGTCTGGAAAAATAATTTTTCGTGGACAAAGAAGTATGAATAACTGTTATCTCCTTGATATACATTCTAATTTATACTGTAACTTGACCAAGGTAGAGTCAACCCATTTGTGGCATGAGCGATTTGGTCATATCAACTACCGAATGCTGGGAAAGCTCATTAATCATGAACTTGTTAGAGGCGTTCCCAAAATAAATACTAAAGTAGAAGGTGTATGTGGTTCTTGTCAAAAGGGTAAGCAATGAAAAATTCCACATAAACTTTCTCGAGACATAGCCACTCGTGCTCCCCTCGACCTCATCCATATGGATAATTTCGATCATATTCAATAAGCAACTATTGGAGGAAAAAAATATGCTTTAGTAATGGTGGATGATTACACATGGTTCACATGGGTTGCTTTCCTAAAACACGAAAATGACACGCTTGAGGAATTTAAGATTATCGTAAATAGAATCCAAAATGACAAGGTCGCAAACTGAAAAAATAAGGAGCGACCGTGGTACAGAATTCAAGGATACGATAGTATATGAATACTGCAATCAACTTGGAATTTCTCATAAATTTTCTGCTCCCATTACACCTCAGGCAAATGGTGTGGCTGAAAGAAAGAATAGAAATATTCAAGAAATGGCAAGAGTAATGCTTCACAATAAAAGCTTACCATTGGCTTTTTGGGGAGAAGTTATGTTCACAGCTTGCTATCTTATTAATAGAGTTTTTCTAAGGTCAAAAACTCTAAATACTCCTTATGAATTATGGTATGGAAGAAAACCCAAACTTAGTTATTTAAGGGTTTTCGGAAGCAAATGCTATATACTTAAGGACAGAGAATACAGAGGAAAATTAGATTCCAAAAGTTATGAAGGAATTTTTCTTGGCTATGCTTCTGATAGTCGTGCATTCAGAGTATATAATCTCAGAACCAAAGTAATGATGAAATCTGTTAATGTTGTTATTGATGACATTAGTGACTTTTATCAAGACAATCATATTTCTGCAGAACTTCCTCCTTCAGAAACTGTTAGTAAAGAAAAACATATTGAAGAAGAACCAGCAATTGTTCCCCTTATTAGTGACGTTGATGATACAGATGATAATGATAATATTGTTGAACAATCCAATGATACTGAAAATATTGTCCACAAACCTGCTAAGTGGGTGCATCAAAGACATTCCACTGAAGATATCATAGGAGATGCCAATGCTAGAGTTATGACTCGAAGGGAACTCCAGAATGTCTATCACTACACTTTCTTTCTTTCTTCAATATAACCAAAAAATGTTGAAGAAGCTCTCAGTGATCCTGCTTGGGTAAGCTCAATGCATGAGGAACTTAACCAATTCGAAAGGCGAGGAGTTTGGGAACTTGTTCCTAAACCAGATGGAATAAATGTTGTTGGAACAACTTGGATTTTCAAGAACAAATCAGACGAATTTGAAACAGTAGTCCGAAACAAAGCCAGACTCGTTTCTCAAGGATATTCACAAACTTTGACGAAAATTTTGCTCTTGTTGCTCGTTTAGAATCAATTAGACTTTTACTTGCTTATGCCTGTAATATTAAGATAAAACTCTTTCAAATGGATATTAAATCTGCATTTCTCAATAGGGATTTAAAAGAAGAAGTCTTCGTTGTTCAACCAAAATGATTTGAAGATCCATTGTTTCCAGATCATGTTCTCAAACTCAAAAAGTCTTTGTATGGCCTAAAACAAGCCCCGGGAGCTTGGTATGATAAGTTGACTTCCTTTTTACTTCAAAAAGGATTTTCTAGAGGTGGTGCTCATAAGACACTTTTCACCAACTGGAATGGAAAGAATGTTCTTGTAGCTCAAATTTATGTAGATGATATCATCTATGGATCCACCTCAAAATATCTAACATATGAATTCCTAAACCTTATGAGTGAAGAATTCGAAATGAGTAATGTTGAAGAATTATCATATTTTCTTGGTATGCAAATACAACCACAAAAGGACAATATTTTTCTTTCCCAAGAAAAATATGCAAGGAATTTGGTTGAAAATTTTGATCTAAGAGGTGCAATACTTATGGCAACCCCAATGCCAACTACTGGAAAACTTCCGTCCAGCCCAGGAGAAAAATCGGTTGCTTAAATTATACCGATCTATGATTGGAAGCTTGTTATACTTATCTGCAACAAGGCCGGACATTGCTTTCAGTGTAGGATGTTGTGCCAGGTTTCAAGCAAATCCTAAAGAATCACATCTAAAAGTTGTAAAACGAATCATAATACACGTTAATGGTACACTAGAATATGGTTTATCATATTCTATGGATACGAACAACAGTTTTGTTGCCTATTCAGATGCTGATTGGGCAGGATGTGTAGAAGATCGAAAAAGCACTTCTGGTGGCTGAATCTATGTTGGTCAAAATCTTATGGCCTGGCATAGTAAGAAACAAAACTCACGGTTTTTATCGACCTGTGAAGCAGAATATATTGTTGCCGGTACATGCTGTACCCAACTTCTGTGGATGAAACAAAAGCTCATTGACTATGGTATAAACATTCCAACTATGAGTATTCTTTGTGATAATTCAAGTGCCATTCGTCTAACAGAAAATACCCTAGAACATTCTCGTACTAAACACATAGATATTAGATATCATTTTATCAGGGAATTGTATGAGAATGGAGTTACCAAACTAGAATATGTTCCCTCTGAACGTCAACTAGCTAATATTCTCACTAAGCCATTAGATAGGGAAACTTTTGAAAATCTAAGGAAATCTATTGGCATTGTTAAGGTACACTAGTACCTTATGATTACGGTTTTCAACTTTTGCATTGGCACACATTAGTTAAAACCGATTCAACCTTTCTCTGGTAAAGGTTGTTTTTGTTATTGTTCTTTTGTTCTTGCGAGAGGATGACAACACAATGGGAGATAGTTCTAACTTGAACTTGCGCTTAACGATATATCTTTCTGGGGAGAAGAGGATGCGGAATCTGAGGTAACGAATTTGTTAGTTAATCATTTTCCTGTTTAAGAAAAGCTTGAGTTTATTGCATATATTTTGCTTTTGCTTAACAAAATTCGGTATAATTGATGTTTATTCCATTATGCGTGTATGGATGTATGTGCGTGTGATTCAATTGTTTCCGGTTAAGAAAAAATGGTTTGGTATCTTTCTTTATTGTTTGGTATCAATTGTTTTAGACTTAACGAAATTTCGATGCAATTGCTGTACTTTAATGTCTATGTTTGTTTCAATTGCTTCCGGTTATGAGAAATAATTGTGCAAGTCAATTTATTTGGTTTTTATGTATTGTTTATGGCTTAAAAAAACACGGGATCATTTGTTTAGTCCAATTCGATTCAGGATAAAAGAAACTAAGTTAATTCTGATCTTAGTTAGACTTATCAAAGTAAAGGATTCAGTTATTCAAGTCTAATCGAATGCCTTGACAAGAAATATTAGTTAACTAACCTAGTACTTGTCCTGTCTAAAGTGAAAGGTCTAAGTTAGTATCTGAATAATTAGAGCCCGATGAGAAAAATAAAGTTAATTCTGATCTTTATTTTGGTCTTATCGAAATAAGCGATTATATTTGTGCAATCGGTTTAGCAAGGGAACTAAGTTTCTTAGTCAATTTGTTAAACTATTAGGGAAAATTTCTTCGGTAAATTGTTTCCTTGATAACATATTAAAACCAAATTACTTGTAGTTTCGGTTTTGATATTGGTTATCTAAAATGGTATGTGAAACCTTCGTTCTTAACTCTTATAGGTTGTACGATTCTTTTAGATTTGTAAGATCCTTTTGGTTTTTGGTATTTGCTCGGACCTTTGTCCTTTTGTGACAATAAGGGGGGTAAATATATGGAGTAAACAAGTGATTTGTAATCACTTAGGAAAGGATAATTGTGCTTAAATGTTATATCTAACGAAAGAGTAAAGCATTGACTAAGGGGGAAAACATATCATATGATGATTGTAGTTATTTGGACTACAAATGGGAAATAACAAAGATGTGCGGATTGAAAATATACCTATCCCACCTTTATGGTGAGTATTAGCTTTGTTATTTAAATGTCAAAAACGACATTTATGGATTGAATATATGCAGGGTATTGTGCTGTTGAAACTTGGAATCAAGCGTATGTATAATGAATTTTTTGTAATTTGTTTATCCATAGGTATTAAGAGTTTTGTCACTAAAATTGACAAAGGGGGAGACTGTTAGAGCATAGCTCGGTTGAACCCACCAAGCATTGGTATGTCAAGTTTGGTTGTCATATTTTAGTGAATCAAAACTCAATTAAAGAGTTGCTTGACTATATTCTAGAGACAACTTCGTATAGGTTAGGCTAGAAAGATTAGGATAATGAGACATACAAGTATTACTCGAAGACTTGAAGAATGTGAAGATGTAACAAGCTACATCGACGACATCATCCTTCCTCTTGAGGTTAGTAATATTTTGACTTGAACTGTTTCATTCCAAGCATATCTTTCAAGTCGTGCTATATTGAAAACATAACTGCGAAGCTGTGAATGATTATACTCTAGTACACATAGTGTTAAGGAATTAGAATACGGAGTATAACGCTTATCTTTTGAACTTCGTATATAAGATATCGACATAATCGTATGAATGCTATTGTGATTATTTGTATGGGTAAAGGTGAAGATTTCATCCTAGGAAACAATGTTTACATTCGTTTAAAGAAAGTACATTCATGAACTTGTTTTATGAATCGAAAGGGAAATCGCTAGGCTTATTGGTATTGTTATTCATTGAATATCTTTGGATTACCAATATGTGTGAGTTAGTAGAACCGATCATAACTTTGTTATGTATCTTAGCAAAACTAGTCACAATGACTGACTTATGTATTGGTATGACTTTTATTAATGTAACCGATCCTCAATAATCACCTTAGATGGTATGATCAATATTTGTAATTGGTGTAACCGATCCTGGTAATTGGTATGACCGATCACAAAAGAGTTATAATCGATCCTTGTAATTGCCGTAACCGGTCCTGGTAATTGGTGTAACCGATCCTAGTGACTAGTGTAATCGATCACAAGTAATACCATAAGAATATGGTAACCGGTCCTGGTAATTGACGTAACCGATCCTGGTAACTGATATAACCGGTCCGAGTAACCATATTAAGGTAGAACCAATCCTTGTGTTTGGTATAACCATAAACCCATGATTAGTGTATTGATATTTGATCAATCACATATTTCTTGGAAATCAGATGAACCAGTTCTAACTTGTTTGGAAGGTATGGTATAACCGGTTTCAAGATTGTAAATATGAAAAAGGATTTACAAAGAAATAAGATGTCGACATACTTTGAACATGTTTCAGTAACTCTTATATTTTATTGTTCAAAGATATTCCTTAATAACTCAAGGAGATCCCGGACCTAAATAAGTTGAGAATCTTTTAATAAAGGTTGTTCATTTTATATGCTTTTAATTACCAGCAATCAAAATGCATATCTCTGGAAAATAAAAATTGGTAATGTGCATTTACTAATTGGAGATTTTCGAGTGAGATTTTGGTTATTTTGGACAGAGCATTTCCAGGAATTATGAAAACTGATTTTGGACATTTATTGCATATCTTAAGAATATTTCGGTTTTGGAACTTCCTTGATCTATAAATACCCAAGTTTGCATTTCGAGCAAACTATCCTAAGAGCCAGTAAAACTACCTTTTTGTGTTGTTACTTGTGGAGCCGTCTATTGGGATAGGAAAATACCCTATAGGAAAAATCTCTTACGACCGCTCGTTTAAAGACGTATGAGGGATCAAGAAGCTCTACGAGTACCGTTGGTGGGAAACTAGATAATTGCAGTATTATTAGTTTTCGATTTGATTTGATTGACTAATGGTTGTTGAACTTTGATTGCACCTAGTTTGTTTATTCTTGAGAATCTTCTCTTCTGATATAAGATTCACTCAAACTAGATCGAAGTGTCGACGGGATCTTTAGAACTGTTTGTAGATCTAAAGACGTCTTGAGATAATCCATTGTTAACAGACTTCGTTCTGTGCGTGATTGATCACAAGAGATTCAAGTTATGGTGTCCATGTGTTTATTGAAGATTAAAGAAGATTTGAAGACAAAGAAGATTTCTTATTGCGTTCATAATCTTTGGTGTGTACAAAACTTTATCGGCTGGGATCCAACTATAATCAGTTTGCGTAGATCGGCATCATTAAATAATATCTTGATAGATCCTATTTTTGATTGCAAAATCTAAACTCTGCTACTCTGGTAGTTGTTGGATAGATAGATTCAAACCCGACAAAGGAGTTTATTGGATTAAACATAGGAGCCTTTGTCTAACTCATATCACTGAGATTGAATAGAGTTGTTACCGAACAGATTTTTTGTTCCTTTACTGTTTGGAATTAGATCCAAAGGAATTGTTCCAGTCCGTGCACTTATCGAATGTCGAAAACGCAGGGATACTGAAGAAACTAGGTGAACTATAGGTTTAGTTGCTTGGTCTCAACTATACGAAGTTGGTTTGATTTTGTATAGCGGCTTAATTCTAAGAGTATTCAATTCTGGACTAGGTCCAGAGGTTTTTCTGCATTTTTGGTTTCCTCGTTAACAAAATCTTGGTGTGTCATTTACTTTTGTTTTCTGCAATTATAATTGTTGTTATTATAATTTAAAGTAAATTACACAAACGCTAACTCTGTATTACTTGATAGTGATCCTATATAGTTTGGTTAAGTCCAAGCCTATTATCAAGTAATCGTACTTTAATTATTGTATTGTCTGGATCTCGTATCCATAGACGATCACACAAAGTGTGAATACCGATTCGTTGTATTGTCTCGACTCAGTCCATAGACAATCACTTTAGGTAAGAAGACTTATAGGTGGAAAAGTTTAAGATTGTGGTATATTTGGGTACCCTCGTCTTTTCACAAGTCGTAGCTGCGCCCGTGCGCTAATCTCGGTCAAAATAAGATGTTAAACTTGCCATAATTCCACCAAAACCTAGCCAAACTCGTGTGGAATAACCCCACACAGCCAATGGGCCGCGTCACGTAGCGAACAAGCACTGAAAGAAGCCCAGTCCGCTTAGTCTTTGGTTATACAGTTCCACGGAACTGACAGCTTATTTTCTTCTTCTTTTCCCACGACCAGATTTTCCATCCGTAACTTCTCCTGTATCTTTTTCCCTTTTCTTACACTGTAATCACGGCTAGGACTTCCTATACGCAACTTCTCCTGGATGTTTCCCTTACTTTCTCGTCAGTTTTACAACTGAAACTTTCTAGCCATAAACTTTCCTGTAACTTTCAGTACCCTCGACTATCCATGTCCAATACCAAAATACATTACAACTCGAGCTATTATCTTCCAAAGTGTAGATGGTGGATTTTTGACAAGGGTTAAAATCGTAAAACCATAATTGTAGCACTCCTGATCCAACAATCAAATGAGTATTGAGACTCATGTCTCTCGTGGAAAGCCTGAAAGCTCATGGCACAAAATCTCTGACTGAGAATGTTGTCTCTCAAAGTATATGTAGATGTGTATTCTCTTAGCTGAGGCAACGACACATCTCATAAATACTGAGCAATATCAGTAATTATTTCTATATAGAATCGAAAGATTGGACGGCTCCTACACAACTTGCCTGCTAGTATAGAGCAATAACGTCTTCAGGATGCAACAAGGTTTTCCCTGACTATATAAATGAAATATGACGTTTCAACAAGCTCATATCTCTCAATTCTCAGATAATTAATGCTCCTAGACAACATGCCTGCTAGTATAGCCATCAATTAATTATCTCTAATCGTTAACTGAATATTCAATAATATTCTACGATCCTTCGTAGTATTTCTTCACTTCAATTTGTGGTTCTTTCCAGCAGAATTCCATGGGTTAGTGGTAAATATTTGACGTACGGGCATCCGATCATCTCTCGAGTAAGCTCCGACCAAAATGGTGCACGTGTACTCAGCAATAATGCACAAACGAGCACCTGAATGCACAAACGAGCATTCCCAAACACAAAGGAACGATGAACCTATGCAAACTATGAAGAAAATAATAAAATATTAATCGAGGCGCTGGGGGACTAGGACCACCGACCGGCCGGTCGTGCCATGTCTAGTCCCACGCCCAATTTTATATTTTATCATATTTTTATTATTTTCCCTGATCTCATGAAAATCTCTTCATTTGAGCAAATCTCCTTCGTCTCAAGGAAACTCCCCAGTCTCATAGTGTTTCCTCATATCAAAGAAATAATAATAAATTAGAAAAAAGATATCGTGGGACCGGGCTCACTAGCCGGCCGACCATGCCCTATCCGTGGCCGGTCCCACACCTCATGGCTCCTTATTATTTTATTATTATTTCCCTTATCCCATGAAAATTCCTTGAATTCATGAAATTTCCCTCAAGTCATGAAAATCATGTAAAATTAGGAAAACTCGTGGGACCGGGCCCTAGCACGTCGGTCATGTCCTAGCCGGTCCCACACGCCCTTTATTTTTTTTTTATTATTATTATTTTTTATGTTTCCCTCATCTCATGGAAACTCCCTGATTTCAACAAATTCCTTGGTTTCAACAAACCTCTTGATGTTATGATATTTCCCTAAAATCATGAAAAATATTGTAAAATTGGGAAAAGTGCCTTGGGACGGGCTCTTTGGACGGCCAGCCATGCCTTGGCCATGGTCGGTCTCACACTTCATGACTCCCTATTTTATTATTATAATTTCCAATATCTCATGAAAATTCCTTAACTTCATGAAATTCCTTAGTTTCATGATATTTCCCTCACATTAGGGAAAAAAACATAAAATTGCATAAAATTGGGAAAGGTGTTGCGGGACCGAGCTTACTAGCTGGTCGGTCATGCCCTAGCCGTGGCCGGTCCCACACCTTGCAATTCCCTATTTTATTAATTATTTTTCATCATCTCATGAAGATTCCCCAGTTTCAGCAAACCCTGAATCCTTCATATTTTCTCAAAATGTTGCTCAAACACGCATCGGAAAATATCGAAACTCTCAGGACTGAGACACGGACATTACGGTGACACGGGCATGTCTCCTTGACCGACCAAGGCTGGCCCTGAGGCTTGCAAAGATCCGGTCCCACGTGTTTTAACAATTTTGACCTAATTTGCTCAGTTGCTCATATTGGGTCCAAACTCTTCCCAAACAACTTGTAGTTTGCTCAAACGACCATCAGCTGGTCCCATGATCACCAAGAGCCGATCTCATTCCCCCTTGGTTGGTCCCTCATCTCTCCATAATCAGGTTTTACTACCTGACGCTTACACGAGCATTATTTTATTAAATGATTAAACCAGCATTTAATCATCTTTTCACCAACTGGTCTTCAGGAATTTGGTATTTTGCTCACTTGAGCATCTGGGAGCTACATGGTCGATTCATCATCCCATGTAGTCGATCCCTCCTTCATATCATGAACGGTTTTCAATAAATCATCAATTGATCATCAATTCAGCAATTGATAAAAATTAGGGTTTCGAATCTAGAGCTCTGCAAAAAACATAATGCTGAGCAGATTCAAACATTAAAAATTTTACGTTTATCCCGTGGTCAACATTTTCATAATTATGCTCGGCTCAGATGCCAGCATCTGAAATCAACATTTGTTCAGACGAGCATTATTTGTTCAAATGAGCAACGTCTGCCCACACCAAAGAATATTGGTTCAATTATTAATATTCAACAATTCATCAAATGAGCAACATTCGCTCACATGGACAATATTTTTTCACGCTGAAGAATGTTGGTTCAACTATCAATATTCAATAATTCATCAGATGAGCAGCACTTGCTCAGATGAGCAATATTTGTTTAGACTAGCAATATTTGCTCAGACTAAGGAATATTGGTTCGACTATCAATATTCAATGATTCAGCAGCACAGTTTGCTCAGGTTATCAATGACCCTTTTGCTAGGGTGAATTAGAGTGATTGATGCGATTTGGGAAAGATTCAATGACCCTTTTGTGTATAAATAGGATGCTTAGGTAACCTAGAGAACGGAGAGTTTGGGGTCGAGAGGAGAGCTCAGGAGGCGAGAATCAGAGATTACAGGAGGCCCGTCTCTGCTGCTGCTGCTACACGAAGATCCTGAAGAACACGAAGAACAGACTTCCACAGACAGTCGTTCTTCAACTGTGACAAGGACAGACGCTAGACAGTCTTAAAACAACAGCAACAGAAGCACTTCAGTTTTATTGTTCTTTTCTGGACGCCTTCTGTGGGTCGCAGATTCACTGATTTTATTCTTTTCACTCTTTTAATCAACTTTTGGGCTATAAACATGTATTTTGAGCAAGTGATTAATATGAGGAGCTAAAATATAACACTGGGATGACAGAGGAAGCCCTATTTCACGCATGTGGTAATTCTAATAATTCTTTTATGACTATTTGCATTGATTTTTAATTGACTTATGATTTTTATTGAATGGGTGTGATTTCGTTTGATGGTGTATGCTTGGTCTATGTATTTTTGATACATCATGCTTTTGATTTACAGTCATTGCTTTTCAAAAATCTATTTTTGGCAAAGAACAAGAGTCTATATTTTTATTATTTGAACTATAATTGACTGGAATTATTATTTGAGTCGCATGAATGGAATTTGGTGGAATCCTGAGTCTCAGTCTCTCTCGACATTGTGACAAACCTTTTGTATATATATTTTCTATTTTTATTTTAAGTCTAGAACCCAATCTTATCGAGTCCGAGTTGAACGAACTTTACTACCACTTTTTCTACAACAATTAAAATCACATCAATTTTTGGCGCCGCCGACGCGGATTTGTATTAGGTTTTAGGTTTTAGATTTATTTTATTTCTTTTAGAATTTTTGTT
Organism: Papaver somniferum; assembly: GCF_003573695.1. NCBI lineage: Eukaryota > Viridiplantae > Streptophyta > Magnoliopsida > Ranunculales > Papaveraceae > Papaver > Papaver somniferum. The sequence goes on from NC_039365.1 coordinate 62,966,614, forward strand.
CTCTTTTATGCCTTTGGTATTTTTTTTTGATTCTTTTCATATTTGGAGCGAAGCTACAAGGAAAAGAAAAAGTGCTATAAAAGGAAAGTGATTAAAGATTTTTCGTGGTTGTAGTAATGAGGTTCAAACTCTCGGACTTGTGAAGGATAATTTTTTTAGAAAATAAATATATATACAAATATTGACAAATTGGTAGAGAGGTACTGAGACTAGGATTCCGCCAAATTCATTTCTTAAGGTTCAAATAATAATTCTTTTATCAATAATAGCTCAAAAAATATATTAAATATATCGACTCTAATTTATTGCCAAGATAGATTCTCAAAATATTAGGTGTAAATGTTAAGCATGGGACATCAAATCATCTAAGCTAAGCATGATCCATCAAATCAAATCACAACTAATTAATTTAAATCATAATTTCAATTAAAATTAATGCAAAAGTCATGAAAAGAATTAAATATAATTACCCAAGTGTGAAATAAGGCTTCCTCCATCGCCCCAGTGTTGGGTTCTAACTCCGCATATCGGAAACACGCTCAAAGGAATTTTTCATTGCTCAAAAGAGGTGTACAAATGATGAAATGGAGATAATAATGAAAATCGGGTGTTTGCAACGTTTATAATTGTTGCAAACACCGTTACAAAGAACGATAAATGGAAAGTGTTGTAGTATACAGAATACTACGACCCACAAATGACAGTCGTTGTTGCTGTAGTATGAACGACTGTCTCTGGTTGTCTAATGTTCTTCGTGTTCTTGAGTTGCAGCAGCAGAAATGGTGGCTCTGCAACTCGATTTTTCTTCACTCTGTAGCCTCCAAAGCTTCCCCAAACTCTCGACAGCCCTTCTAATCGACCCAAGGAGTTAATTTATACCCAACAGCAGCATTTAATCCCTCGCAATAACTCCATATAATTCTCATTTACTCGGGAAAATATTTTTTTTATTTTCTTCACTGTCAGCCAAGATACGATCTTTTCCACCTCTTCTGCCTGCGCAAATGAGTTGTAATACTTCCATAATCCACATACAAACTTTATAAGAGAAGATATCTTCCCCTGTTTGTCCATAAACTTTCCAAATTTAGCTCACAGTGCACCCGATAATATCTTCCCCTGTTTAACTTTGATTTCCTCCCACGGCTTACTTGGCCCATTTTGCTTGATCAAAATGCTTGTACTAACTCTGTCCTGTGAATTCAAGCCCAGCCCAATTGATTTCAGGTGTTGAATCTCGCAAAAACACGTCCAAAAATTCAACTCCAAATCATGCAGACGATAATTAAGTTTCCCGCCAATTTTGGAATTTGAATTTGGGAAGAAAACTGGCCTCCCCCTAATCCTGTACGGGTGTCCCTTTAGCAATTTGGGCTGAAATAGTAATTCTTGGGTGGAAATAGTAATTTTTCTGGGTTCCTCCGGGACATTTCTGGGACGTTTCCGGTGCATTTCTGGGGTGCCTTTAGTACTTTTCTCCGGGGTGTAAATCATCACTTTTTGAGCAACTCTTTCCACAGAAGGGTATTTTCTCCAAAAACACCTAAACAAACATAAAAACACCGTAATAAGAACAAATGGGTATTAACAAAATACACAAAAGAGATGAAAATAGACACATAAATGTGTCTATCAAATACCCCCAAACTTATTATTTGCTAGTCCTCGAGCAAATTTTATTCTTGAAAAGTGACCGAGTTAATCTCGGGTGGGTTTATCAGAGGTGTACCCACAAAAACCAATACTCCAGACCCTAGCTATCTACGAAAAATCTTGGAAAGCACTAAAGAACCTCCTTGGTTGGCATACAAATATTGACTCTAAGAGGAAGAACCCTGATGCGAAATTCCAATTGCTGTACACGAGTTTGCACTCAAGCATACTAAAATTCATATAAGTGACAGAGCTCTACTAAGATAGTTTCACAATGGGCATCATACTCGGAGTCAGACTAATCACATGAAAAGATTAAGAAGATGGAAAAAGAAAAATGTAGATGGTTGAAAAGTGAACGGTGTTTCCCATATCTTTCTGAAGGCCTCTGCCAAGATGAACCTATCCTAATGGACTGAGATATCGGTCTGATTAATATCAACACAACTGGCATATACAAGGGAACCAGTGGTCAATAACTTAAATCTAGATCAACAAACTGGCAAATACAAGGGAACCAGCAGTTGACTACACATAACAATAACCATTTTTTTTTTAACTTAACGGCATGAATAGATCTTTTTGATCCAAGCGCATGCTTCTTGTCAGCAGATTACACGATAGTTCCCACGGGTCCTGCATTCCACGCTTGCTTAGGCGACGGAAACAGGGAGAACACACACATATTGCTATCCAAGTGTTAGTATTTATTCCGATTGGTCTGCTGGTCTAGTCTTTTTTTTTTGAAAAGGTAACTCAGTCACTCTATTTCACCCTAGCAAAGGTAACAACTTGAATCGTGTGCCCCACCAAATCACTTGAAATAAAAGAAAACTAAAAATAGAAAGTGAAAAGGACTCGACGAGATATGGAGAAACTATCATGTTAATTCTAACACCTGAGCTCTGTGCTTTTATGAATAGACTCTATAGATGTTTCCATCTAGTCAGATTGGTTCCTCAACTCCTAAAACAAAAATGTTTCCATCCACTTAGATTGGTTAGTGCTATCCTTAATAGGCGTAAATTTTTAGGCTCTGGAGTTTATTTATTGCAACTTAAAACTAACAAAAAGTTTCTTCCCCACCCCCAAACTTAAATCTATCATTGTCCTCAATGTTCTAAAGATAAAAATTAAAAGCATGAACAAGGAGAAACTGTTACCACTTGAAGAAAAAGAGTTAAGGAAAGATATTACCATGTTGCATGAGATTGGGTTACCTCCCAAGAAGTGCTAAGTTTAAAGTCTTCAGCCAGACATCGGAAGGAATTAGTCACCTCATAGAATCATATAGAAGTAGTCAGAATAACTGTGGGTCATCTGGATCAAAAAGTATTACCCACAAGAAGAGGAAACTGCAACGGACCAAAAAGATGTCGAACATACCCTTGTTTAAGACAACTACGTCTAGTTGTGGCTCAGGTTCAGGTTCTATAACTGGGTCTAGATAACAGGTTTTCATCGGTTGGATTTCCTCAAAGCTAAGATCCGGTTCAGGTATTAGAGTCTGGAAAAACTCAACTAAGAACTTATAAGCACATAACAACAACCTGAATAACTGGGGATCCTCTAAGTCAATCAGATTTGACTCACACAGCTGACCACAATGAAAGAGGTGGTCTTCCTTAAGAAAATGTGTCGACCCTAATATCCTAAAGTGATTAGGTTTAGTCTCAAAACTTAATAACCGACACATCTTAAAATCAAAAGTTCCCACAATTGGTTGAAAAGTTTTTGGTGGGAAAACAAAGTCAATCTTGGTATCATAGCCTGGGTTAACCACGTCAACCAGAGGATGGGTTTCTAACAACTGAGCTTCTTTCTGGACATCATTAGGTTCGGGAAAACGTGTACGAAGATAATCTTGTAAGATGGTTGAGGCACAAATATCAAGTCCTACAGGAGGGTACTTTCTAAGAGTTAAAGCACACGGAGAATGATAATCACCCCCAAACTTAGAGTTTTATGTGTCTCTCGGAAGACTAGTCACAATTTCCCTAATTTCTAGGTCATCAGATTCCTGGAAATGGTCAATAGATTCTTCTAAGTTGGGTTCATCCTCACTCATTTCTACGAGTTTATCATCTTCTAAGACTAGTGTTTCTAAATCGCTAGATTCTAAAACAGTATTCTCAGGGTAAACTCTTTCCTCTAAACCATCATCACAATCATATAAAGGATTATCAGAGAAAGTTTCATATAAAGGCTCATTAACTAAGGTGTTAATCAAAGTTACTTCCTCCGATCCATTAATAAGTTCATCAAATAATGGATTGTCCAATACTCTGTAGGCTAAAGGATCATGAACTACATCGTCTAAAACGGTGGTATCTTTAGTCAGATCCACATCCTTTTGAATAGGTGAATAATCATTAAAATTATTGGGATCTGAACCAGAAATAATATTATCATTATGAAGCTCAAATTGAGTAACTAGTTCCGGATCACTATGCCTACAAATGTATGATTCTTCATCAATATTATCTTCATCATAATCATCATGAACCTCATCTAAAGTAGTGTCTTTTATTCTAACCTCGTCCTCTAGATTGGGCAAATATTCACTATTGATATCAAGGGTAGAATTGGAAACACTATATTGGAAATTAAGACTATCTTGAGCAGTTCTGTTCTGGGCCTCGAATAAAAGCTTTTGAATCGACTCACATGACTTCCTTATGGTATCGTGTATAGAAGGTTCACTCATGGGTGCATTTTGTTTATTCATTTCTAACACAAACCTATTTGTATTCTCAGTTAATTGTTTGAGAGACTCTTCTAGAGGAAGAACAAGTTCAGAAGGATCATAATAGGGACTAGTTTTCAATAGTTTGATTGTATCCTCTAGAGACGAAGAACTAGTACTATAATCTTCTTGCTCGTAAGACTGATGCATGTGTGGATAGTAATTGGGCTCACCATGGTATGACCCATATCCTTCCAAAGGATGGCTTTCCAAACCACTATTCCCAACATGGTCATAAAAAGGATGATGTCCATATTCAAATTCAGGTCGATACTCATTGTATTGGCTTCTATCATACCAGTTCGACATTCCTAATTGCAAGGGAATTCTACACAACACAAACAAGGCCGACTCGACTCCACCAAAGCAAACCTAAAGATTTCTAGCAAACAAAAAGCATGATGGCTCCACTTAGATTGTTTCTAGACCAGCTTCTATCTTTCGAAAGGGAATTCGTTGCAATTTGAGAAAACCCATCTGGAATCAATCCGAGTCAAAATAAGTTGAACTGAGGCGAGGGAAGCTCAGTGGAGCTTTGATACCCAAGGCCTCACCGCTATCACAAGGCGGCGCAGTCACGCATTCAACTCACAGAAACCATCATGAACTTTGGAGTGTGCTTAAAGAGAAACCAATATTTTTCGAACGAGTTTCCTATTAAGCTCGTTACCCTATCGGTCTCGTTCTATTCCAAATTTTAAGCTTGGGTTCGCGTTAGGTTTCGTTTTCCTAAGGCGGGCAAGAAGGGAGCGGTGATGAAATCCGAACCCTTATCTTGTATTGGCCAGGCCTTGCCCTTTACTAGGAATTTAAAAAACAGTCCAAATTCGTCCTCAATCAATGAATCACCTTAAGGAATGCAGTAACTCGCTTACAAGAGATTCGCGAGTGTTTCGATGGACTTACCTCCCGCACCAGACGGGGGATGAACCGTTGAAGTCGACTCGGGCCACGACTCCTATGTCATGTACGAACCCGAGGGGCCGAGACGATATAGTAATCGTCGTCCTTCCCTGCACACAGTTTATATATAATTTTTTTTATTAATAATAAGACCCTTCCGTAGGGTTAAAAAAATGTCCAAAAGTCCAGAATAAAGTCCAAATAAAAAGTCCAAAAAAATTACAAAAATGATGAAAAAAGCCTATTTACAAATTCTAAAAAAAATAAATAAAAGCTATATACAGAAAAAAATAAATAATAATAATATATATTAAATCCTAAAAAAGAAAATTATGTCTTTTTTTTTCTTCTCCCTTAGCTTTTAGCTTTAAGCTTTTTGTTCCCAAGTCCTTAGTATTCCACTTCGAACCTGTAAATCAAAGACACAAAAAGAAACGTAAAAAGGAACAAATAAAATAATAAAAAATAATAAAAACCTAAAAATTCTACCTAAGCACAAATCCGCGTCGGCGGCGCCAAAATGATTAAATATTTTTCGTGGTTGTAGTAATGAGGTTCAAACTCTAGGACTTGTGAAGGATAATTTTTTTAGAAAATAAATATATATACAAATATTGACAAATTGGTAGAGAGGTACTGGGACTAGGATTCCGCCAAATTCATTTCTTAAGGTTCAAATAATAATTCTTTTATCAATAATAGCTCGAAAAATTTATTAAATATATCGACTCTAATTTATTGCCAAGATAGATTCTCAAAATATTAGGTGTAAATGTTAAGCATGGGACATCAAATCATCTAAGCTAAGCATGACCCATCAAATCAAATCACAACTAATTAATTTAAATCATAATTTCAATTAAAATTAATGCAAAAGTCATGAAAAGAATTAAATATAATTACCCAAGTGTGAAATAAGGCTTCCTCCATCGCCCCAGTGTTGGGTTCTAACTCCGCATATCGGAAACACGCTCAAAGGAATTTTTCATTGCTCAAAAGAGGTGTACAAATGATGAAATGGAGATAATAATGAAAATCGGGTGTTTGCAACGTTTATAATTGTTGCAAACACCATTACAAAGAACGATAAATGGAAAGTGTTGTAGTATACAGAATACTACGACCCACAGATGACAGTCGTTGTTGCTGTAGTATGAACGACTGTCTCTGGTTGCTAATGTTCTTCGTGTTCTTGAGTTGCAGCAGCAGAAATGGTGGCTCTGCAACTCGATTTTTCTTCACTCTGTAGCCTCCAAAGCTTCCCCAAACTCTCGACAGCCCTTCTAATCGACCCAAGGAGTTAATTTATACCCAACAGCAGCATTTAATCCCTCGCAATAACTCCATATAATTCTCATTTACTCGGGAAAATATTTTTTTTTATTTTCTTCACTGTCAGCCAAGATACGATCTTTTCCACCTCTTCTGCCTGCGCAAATGAGTTGTAATACTTCCATAAGCCACATACAAACTTTATAAGAGAAGATATCTTCCCCTGTTTGTCCACAAACTTTCCAAATTTAGCTCACAGTGCACCCGATAATATATTCCCCTGTTTAACTTTGATTTCCTCCCACGGCTTACTTGGCCCATTTTGCTCGATCAAAATGCTTGTACTAACTCTGTCCTGTGAATTCAAGCCCAGCCCAATTGATTTCAGGTGTTGAATCTCGCAAAAACACGTCCAAAAATTCAACTCCAAATCATGCAGACGATAATTAAGTTTCCCGCCAATTTTGGAATTTGAATTTGGGAAGAAAACTGGCCTCCCCCTAATCCTGTACGGGTGTCCTTTTAGCAATTTGGGCTGAAATAGTAATTCTTGGGTGGAAATAGTAATTTTTCTGGGTTCCTCCGAGACATTTCTGGGACGTTTCCGGTGCATTTCTGGGGTGCCTTTAGTACTTTTTTCCGGGGTGTAAATCATCACTTTTTGAGCAACTCTTTCCACAGAAGGGTATTTTCTCCAAAAACACCTAAACAAACATAAAAACACCGTAATAAGAACAAATGGGTATTAACAAAATACACAAAAGAGATGAAAATAGACACATAAATGTGTCTATCAGAAAGCATCGTCAAAGAAGGAAAGAAAAGAGGAATCCAAAAGGAGTGAAGAAGAATATTTTGTATATAGTTATTTTGTTTTATTTTTAGAAACTGTAAATAGGGTTTTAGTTTTAGTTTTTGTAATTTTTATTTTTATTTTTGGACACTTTTTGGACTTTATTTTTGGACTGGACATTATTTTTAAAACCCTAAGGAAGGGTTAAGATTAAATATAAACTGTTTGCAGGGAAGGAAGACAGTTACGATACTGTCTCGGCCCCTCGGATTCGTACACTGACATCAGAGTCGGTGGCCTGAGTCGACTTCAACGGTTCATCGCCCGTCTGGTACGGAAGGTAAGACTCTATCCACCCACGAATCCCCTGTCAGTGGGTTTTATTTTGTGATAACTCACACCCCTGCAAAAGAATGTCGAACTGGTATCACAGTAGCCAATACAACGAATATCCGACTGAGTTTCAAAATGGACGTTACAATTTTAACCATAGTGTGAATAGTGATTGGGAACATCAACCTTTTCAAGGTTACGGCTCATGCCATGGTTAGCCCAATTGCTATACACACACACACCGGTCATACGAGCAAGAAAATAAGGATTATTGTAGTACTAGTTCCTCGTCTTTGGACAATATAATGAAAATGTTGAAAACTAGTCCCTATTATGATCCTTCTGAACCTGTTCTTCCTCTAGAAGAGTCTCTCAAACAATTAACTGAGAATACAAATAGGTTTGTGTTAGAAATGAATAAACAAAATGCACCCATGAGTGAACCTTCTATACACGATACCATAAGGAAGTCTTGTGAGTCGACTCAGAAAATGTTGTTAGAGGCCCAGAACAGAACTGCTCAAGATAGTCTTAATTTCCAATATAGTGTTTCCAATAGTACCCTTGAAAATGAGGATAGTTATTTGCATAATCAAGATGCCGAGGTTAGAATTGGTAACACTACTTTTTTAGATGAGGTTCAACCATTTTCATGTTATTATGATGATTATGATGAGGATAGTGTTGATGAAGAATTTGAAATAAGTAGGCATAGCGATAAGGAATTTGTTACTCCAGTTGAGCTTAATAATAATATTATTTCTAGTTCAAATCCAAATAATTTTAATAATTATTCACCTATTCAAAAGGACGTGGATTTGATTAGAGATACTCCCATTTTAGACGATGTAGTATTTCCTTATGATTACGAAGCCAACGATGGTTTGGAGGAACGAGTTTTTTCTGAGAATATTGTTTTAGAGTCTAGCGATTTAGAAACATTAGTCTTAGACAAAGAAAGTGAACTCGTAGAGATGAGTGAGGATGAACCATACTTAGAAGAATCAATTGACCATTTTCAGGAATCTAATGACCTTGAAATTAGGGAAGTTGTGACTTGTATTTCTAGAGACACTAAAAACTCTAAGTTTGGGGGTGATTATCATTCTCCATGTGCTTTAACTATTAGAAAGGTCCCTAACTTGGGACTTGACATATGTGCCTAAACCATTTTACAAGATTATCTTCATACACGTTTTCCTGAACCTAGTGATGTCCATAAGGAAGTTCAGTTATTATAAACCCATCCTCTGGTTCATGAGGTTAGACCAGGCTATGATACTAAGATCGACTTTGTTTTCACACCAAATACTTTGCTTCCAAATGTGGGAATGAATGATTTTCAAATGTGTTGAATATTAAGTTTTGAGACTAAACCTAAGTACTTTAGGAAATTAGAACTGACACATTTGCTTAAGATAGACCACCACTCTCATTGTGGTCAGTTGTGTGAGTCAAAACTGATTGACCTTAAGGATCCACAATTATTCAGGTTATTATTATGTGCTTTTAAGTTTTTACTTGAGTTTCTTCAGACTCTAATACCTGAACCGGATCTTAGCTTTGAGGAATTCCAACCCATGAAAATATTTTATTTGTACCCAGTTATAGAACCTGAACCTGAACCACAGCTAGATGTAGTTGTCTTAAACAGGAAACTAGACAAGGGTGTGCTTTATTTGTTTATTTTCTTGACAGGTTGCAGATTCCTTTTATTTGTGATAGCTCTATTTGGTTTTGATGACCCACGGAAATTTCGGCTATTACTGTATGATTCTATGAGGTGACTAATCCTTTCTTAGTCTGGCTGAAGACTTTAAACTTAGCACTTCTTGGGAGGTAACCCAATCTCATGCGACACGGTAATATCTTTCCTTATCTCTTTTGCTTCAAAATGGTAACAATTTCTCCTTGTTCGTGCTTTTAATTTATCTTTAGAACATTGAGGACAATGTTAGATTTAAGTTTGGGGGTAGGGGAGAAACTTTTTAGTTGCATTAATAAACTCCAGAGCCTAGAAATTTATGTTTATTAAGGATGGCACTAACCAATCTAAGTGGATGGAAGCATTTTGGTTGTAGGAGTTGAGGAACCAATCTGATTAGATGGAAACATCTAAAGAGTCTATTCATAAAAGCACAGAGCTCAGGTGTTAGAAATAACATGATAGTTTCACCATATCTCGTTGAGTCCTTTTCACTTCTATTTATATTTTGTTTTTAAACTATGTTTCTCTAAGTGATTAGGTGGGGCTCACGATTCAAGTTGTTACCAATGCTAGGGTGAATTAGAGTGATTGAGATACAAAAAAAAAAAATTGAGACCAGACCATTTGACCAAAAGGAATAAATTCAATAAAGTCGACCACTGGTACCCTTGTATATGCCAGTTGTGTTGACCTAGAGTTAGGTTATCGACCACTGGTTCCCTTGTATATGCCAGTGTGTTGATATTAGTCAGACTAGTATCTCAATCCATTAGGATAGGTTCATTTTGGCGGAGGCCTTCAGACAGATATGGGAAACGTCGTTCACTTAGTAAACATCAAAACCATCTATGTTTTTCTATATCCATCTTCTTGATCTATACATGTGATTAGTTTTGACTCCGAATATGATGTCCATAGTGCAACTATCTGAGTAGAGCTCTGTCACTTTATATGAATTTTAGTATGCTTGAGTGCAAACTCGTGTACAACAATTGGAATTTCGCATCAGGGTACTTCCTCCTGTAGTCAATAAGTATGCCAACCAAGGAGATTCTTTAGTGCCTTCCAAGGTTCTGCGTAGATAGCTAAGGTCTGGAGTATAAAGGTTTTGTGGGTATATCTCTAGTAAGCCCTCCCGAGACTATAACTCGGCCACTAGGGACACCTAGGGGTTTAAAGGCTTACTACATACGCTAAATGCAATCGACGATGCCTGCGACAGTGAGTTAGGATTTTATTTTGTAGTTTTGATTTGCTCGGGACTAGCAAATAATAAGTTTGGGGGTATTTGATAGACGCATTTATGTGTCTATTTTCATCTCTATTGTGTATATTGTTAGTACCCATTTTTGTACTTATTTCGGTATTTTATCTCTTTGTAGGTGTTTTTGGAGAAATAAGCTTTTGCGGCGAAATTGGCTCGAAAAGTTGTTAAAGGTACCTGGGAGGACATTTGCTATTCGGACTCTCGCTTTGGATAAGGGGTAACCCATTTTTAGGCATGTGCTAAAGGGACACCGGAACTGGATAGGGGGACACCTTTCTTCTTCACGTTTAAAACGGTTTTTGGCGGGAAAAGAGACTTCACGTCTGCAGATTTTGGACGTCAAGCTTTGGGCAGTTTTAAAGTGATTCAACACTGGAAATCGATTGGGATGGACTTGATAGAGCAAAACAGGTTTAATACATGCGTTTTTATCGATCTAATTGGGCTGGAATGGCCGGAAAAAGGAAACAGAGAAAATAAGGAAACACGGTCCTGTTGGGTTTGTTTCTGGATATTCAAAGAGATTAAAGGAAAGAAATTCGTTCCAAAGGTACATATTCTATCTAAGGAAGAGTTTGAGATAAGTGGGAAGGCTCAGAAACGCGTGAAACAATTTATGGAAGGAATTATTGTCGTGACTGCCAAGGAAGGAAAGAAGAATTTTGATGCGATTTGGGAAAGATTCAATGACCCTTTTGTGTATAAATAGGATGCTTAGGTCACCTAGAGAACGGAGAGTTTGGGGTCGAGAGGAGAGCTCAGGAGGCGAGAATCAGATATTACAGGAGGCCCGTCTCTGTTGCTGCTGCTGCTACACGAAGATCCTGAAGAACACGAAGAACAGACTTCCACAGACAGTCGTTCTTCAACTGTGACAAGAACAGACGCTAGACAGTCTTAAAACAACAGCAAAAGAAGCACTTCAGTTTTATCGTTCTTTTCTGGACGCCTTCTGTGGGTCGCAGATTCACTGATTTAATTCTTTTCACTCTTTTTTAATCAACTTTTGGGCTATAAACATGTATTTTGAGCAAGTGATTAATATGAGGAGCTAAACTCTAACACTGGGATGACGAAGGAAGTCCTATTTCACGCATGTGGTAATTCTAATAATTCTTTTATGACTATTTGCATTGATTTTCAATTGACTTATGATTTTTATTGAATGGGTGTGATTTCGTTTGATGGTGTATGCTTGGTCTATGTATTTTTGATACATCATGCTTTTGATTTACAGTCATTGCTTTTCAAAAATCTATTTTTGGCAAAGAACAAGAGTCTATATTTTTATTATTTGAACTATAATTGATTGGAATTATTATTTGAGTCGCATGAATGGAATTTGGTGGAATCCTGAGTCTCAGTCTCTCTCGACATTGTGACAAACCTTTTGTATATATATTTTCTATTTTTATTTTAAGTCTATAACCCAATCTTATCGAGTCCGAGTTGAACGAACTTTACTACCACTTTTTCTACAACAATTAAAATCACATCAATCAACATTTATTCGACAATGATATTTTCTGTCTCAGCAGACATGTTCGATTCATGGGTCTCAGAACATTTGCAAATTATGTTCGACTCAGCAATACAAGGACTCATAGTCCCATAAAGTCAACAACTGACTAACTAAATACACGTCTGTCTTGCAGACTCCACATTCATGAGATATCAATCGTGTCAATATTAACTAGGGTTTTGGTCTGGCGGTCTACGACACGTGTGTTCATACATACGATGAGAATATGATCAAGTAGTGCAATCAGTTGGAGGAGTTAGCAAAGTAGTGGGTGGAAAGTTAACCAAGTCTCCGCACGATGAGCAACTAGTTTCAACACGATTTTCCACTTCCCCACTCTTTGACTCCAGCAACTGTTACACTTCACGGGATCATGGTGTTTTCAATTCAGCAATATAAAAGGCCTCTGAATCATGATTGAAACTGACAAGAATTTCTCGACAAGTTCACACAGACAATCTTTCATCTACACGAACTCATCGTCTGAGCAATCCCTCTCAACCGAGTAAATTCAATCATTCAGAACCTTCTTACGCAAAACACGCAACAAACCTACAATCTCGATCACCATTGATCTCACACATTTCTCAGCTTCCCTCCCACAGATCAGCCCATCTTCTCTTGTCTTACAGATTGATCTCTCGAACTTAAAGCGCTCCCTTCTTGCAGTGCATCTGTGTGAGGTTGAGCATTTTCTCGGTTCAAGGAGTCTCCACACGGTCATCTCCTTAATACCGTAAAAACCAGCAAATCGTTTTTCCCCATCTACAGATTGGCGACCACGGTGGGAGGTTAATCTCCCGGTTGCATTCTCAAACTTTCACAAGATGGTTGGTCTTAAGACTAATTCAACTACTCCAAACCCAATCCAGAATCCTTCAAATGGCAACGTTCCTCCTTCTAACGCTACATCTGACAACACAGAAGGTGGAGAAATCCCGACCCTGACTGAGTTGGCGCGAGTCTTAGAGATCCACACCAGGAACATGGATCTGATGAAAAATACAATGAACCACATACTCGATGTTCTCATCAAACTGACATCCGAGTTAGGCAGTATCTCTGCTTCAGAATTCCCAGCGCTGGGGACTGACTCGTCACATGGTGACCCTCAAACCAACAGTTTCATTACTTATGAGAAGTCGGTGGACTAGGAGGTTTCACAGTTGGTCGAAAACTTGTGTGAGCTCTTACACTTTTCCAGAGAACAGCGTACATACACGTTTTCCGCACTCAACCGGATATCATCTGATGTGCAAGTAGCTTCGTTGTCTCCAGCAGTCGAAGAAATGTCCACGATGTCTGAGCACTCAACCAACAATATCACCTTTGGATAAGAAGACCGCATGGCAGATGAAGGCCATAACCGCGCCTTGTACTTGACAAGTTTTATTAAAGACTCTGAATTCAAGAGGGATCCCGTTGATACAGGCGCTTCTACAAATATTATTACCATGAAGACTCTCAAAGCAGTCAAGTTCCTACAGAGTAAAATTGTTCGCCATCCCATCTTGATGACGGGCTTTGAAGGAAGTCAGATCCATACATATGGATATGCATACATAGACCTGAGGGTAGGGCCTATTCAATCAAACTCCAAATTTCACGTGATCGAGCAAGAGCCTGATTACCACATGATACTTGGAAGACCGTGGCTCCATGAAAATAAAGTGGTTCCTTCAACATATCATCAATGCACGAAAGCTCTGCTCAATAATAATATTGTTCGTATTGCGGCTTCATCATCTCCTTACGCCCCGATCTACGACGCTGAATTCCTTGAATCTCAGAAGGACATCCCTGAACCTCCCAGGAAGATTTACTATACTCCACTCCCGAATTGGGAACCCATTGAGAAAGTTGCTGACAAACCATCGTCTTCAGGTACTAAACCGATTAAGTCATTTGCTACACCAGTCAACCGCTGCAAAGATCAGGCTATAAAGCCAAGATCCAACTTCATAGCCAGTCATGATGCAGAGGGGAGGGTCATGTACCGCCGGTGCAAAGATTAACAATTAACAGGGGAGAACAATGAAAAGTCTCCCCGCCCTGAAGAACCGTATCAGAGTGAACAATCACCTGATGAAGAGATTCAAGATGCTCCACGACAATTGCAAGATGGCACTGATTCTACTACTGATGACCTCGAAAAGGTCAACATTGGGACGGAGCACTTGTGGAAAATGGGGTTTCTTTAACCCACATCCCCGACCCTCAATGGCGGTGAGTTGACCGTGAAGCGGTCAAAACGGTCATAGATCTAATAAAAATACTTGGAGAGTTAAAAAGGGTCATTGAATGAAAAATTTTATTACCATTTTACCCCGAGTTCACCGACTCACACTGTGACGGCCAAACTTAGAGAGAGATAGACTGTCACTTTCTCTTCAACTCGAGAGAGAGACTGTCACTTTTTTTTTTTCTTCTTCTCCGCTCACTTCAATCACCACCACAGAGCACACCACCACCATCCAGTACTACTTCCATCAATCACAACAACAACACCTTCTTCTTCTTAATCTTGTTCTTCTCCATTGACAGATATAAGTTTTATGTTTGTTGGGAAGTTAAACCTAATCGAAACCCTAAAATAATTGGATCGAACTCTTATACCACCACCACCAACATCTTTTTCTTATTTTTCTTCTTCTTTACCTTCTTCAACAGTAATCACCAATTGGTTCACTCACCAACTCCAACAACAATCAACATCATGAGGGAGCAGTTAGTTCACTCGGTCATCCATCTTTTTGGTATTGATTCTTTACTTCTCATTTCGGGTTTATTGTTAAAATTCTGTTTTAAATTTGATAGATTTGTTCTTTGATAGAAATCGAATTTGGGGTTTCATGAAAATGAAACCCTACGTTTTCTAATTGGGGTTTTTAGAGGTATCTGATTCATGTTATTAGTAGTGTTTGTGGTGTTGATTAATGGGTAATTTTATGATTTTAATATTTAACGGATCAAATTTTTTTTTGGATGATTGTTGTTGTGATAGAATATGAACAGGTGGAATCTAATTTTGAAGTTTCTTGGTACCACTATAGTGTTCAAATTTGAGTTTCAATTTTGATTTCATTCTTTTTATCAAGATTTTCAGTTTTTTACATCTTCTAGATTGGGTTCGAATGTATGATATACTATTTTCATGGTTTGAATGATTGTTGATGGATTTTTGGTCATCGGTGGAGTATGTTGGCGGTGTTGGTTAAGCTAGCTGGTGATATTAGTGGTGGTATTTGGAGGTGCTGCTGCTACAAGGTGGTGGTGGTGGTGCTCTCTTATTAATTACATGGTATGAAAAAAATATGTACTTCTTACTCTTAAGCTTAGAACAGGGCAGGCTTCAGATTTAAATTGGGTTTTTTCGCTATAGGTTACAATAGAAGCGTTCTGTTCTTCTCGATATTGGGTATTTTGAATTTATCTCACGCAGTGGCGATATGCAGAATGCGGGTCTAGACAGTACTGCTGCTACTTCTGTCTACGAAGAGGCTGGGCCAGTTGGTCTAGCAGAAGTTAAAGTTGGCGAAGAGTACGAAATCATTGTCACCAGTTTTGCTGGTAAACATTCAAATATCTAATTCAATTTTTTCCGCTATGCCTGTTTTTACCGTTTAAGTTGTACAGTCACAAAATAATTAGCTTTTTAGTTGACGGACACCGTTTTGCACCCACTGTTGGTTCAGGGTGTTATGGTAATTCCAAAGACATGATTAGCTGATAGAGGTGGATTAGAAACAGATTTTTACCAGTCAAACAAAGGTTTTCACCAGATTCCTAAAGTTTCCATCCTTACATGTAAAAAAAATTCCTCCCGGGCTTTTGGAAAAGGAAATTCTTTCCGCAGCATTATCTGAATCCGCCTTTGTTGACTTATATTTAAAGTTGATGCTAAAGAACCTTGTTCATTTAGAAAATCATATGTCTTAGCTGGTTAATTTGTTTTCTTTGGTTCTTCGCTTTCACTTTGTCATGTCTTCCTGGAAAAAAGGCATAAACATTAAGCATATTTTTCCTTTACTTTCGTACGGACTTTGGTGTTAGACAACTACATAAAATTGATAGGATAACTAATATTTCATATTCTTATGATTCTTTCGAATGATTTTTTGAACATAATGGCTGGAAGGAACCTTTGAATACTAAGATAAGATTTAACAAATGAAAACCACCTTATTGTGCGAACTAATTTGTCTTACTCGTCGTGTTAGATCGTGATGACCAAAAATAAAGAAGAGAATACTTAATCATGCTTAGCTGAAATTTCAACAGAAAGAAACAAAGATTAGGTGAAATGAATTTGTCGTTAGATTATTGACAGCACGTATTACAAGTTTGAGTGAGCCCAATACTAAACAAGTCATTGTTATACATAATCAGCTAATTACTCGATAATGATGGTGTGGGTGGGGTTTGCTTGGGCAATGTGAACTCAGAACTGAACATTCAATATGTGAACTTGCCGTCATTTATGCCTTATCTCATTGGCAGAATTGTTTTCCTCAAGTTGCCAATAATATTTTTACTTTCGATCTAATAGGATTCAAAATTCAGTTTCCTTGTATAATCACCACGAGACTAATTTTTACGACTTCACGTTTTTATAAGATGATTAGATTATTGAAACCATATCGTGTTTTCTTTTTGATCGATAGTACCATGTTGTGTTTTCTTTTTGATCAATAGTACGGCAGTACCATGCTGTGTTTTCTTTTCGATTGATACCATGCTCTGTAGCTTGGTGATTTTAGATACATATTTGCTTTCCTTGATTCATAAATTGGATATATATCTGTATGGTTTTGTGTCTCATGCGATTATAGATGTTTGAAGATAGAAGCCTGTTTGCCATATGTTTAGTAAAAATAAAATAAATTGTGAATGTTTCTTGACTTGCCATGATTGGCTATATAGGCATGTTCTAAGAATTATACCCCTGGTGAGAGAAACTGAAGAGCGAAGACTTAATAATTTGTTTAGGTATACTGATAACACCAAATAATATCAAGTGGAAAGATCCATTACCTACGGATTGAAATTAATATGATATTATTTGGCAATGACTTTAGTATATTTCATTTTAAACAAACTAGTTTGATCTGTGGTTATCGAGCGACAGAACTATGTTATGACCAGTTAATGCTTCCTTCCGCTGTAAGACTTACATTCATTTTTGTGCTACTTTCCAGATTTGATGCTTCGAGGAAGCACACGATGTCTCCTACCTCAGCATGGTAAATTTTAATCTCGCCCTTTCTTGGTATTAGGCTAAAAAGTAGGAGCATGGGTCTTCTCTTAGTGAAGTTCCTGCTGGTAATGGAATAAGATGGCTGCCTTACGATAAATATGTGATGTAATTGTTTCAACTGCAATGTAGCCATCCCAATCTTGATGATGCAACGAGAGGACATTACCTCTAATATTTTGCTGCCTTACTATGACATATTTTCTAAACAAGCTCAATTGGACAATTTATTTGTGCAACCCTGCCTTTCTCCAATTGTTTGTTTGACACCAATGTTTAAACAGGATAGTCATTTCATTTTGATAAATCTCAGAGAGGCCTTCATTCAAGTTGCTTTCTGAGCACCTATGTTTTTGTTTATCGCAGAGGTGAAGGAGCTCAATTTGACTGGGAACTTGCTTTTGGAATGGAAAGTAATCTTGATTTTTGTTTGTCATAATCATCTTTATTGCTTGGTTGAGAATGTAAATCTAAGAACATGAAATGAGGTCACATGTATTAGAAAATTATTTAGTTCATGTAAAAGCTAAGATTGTAAAATCTACTCTGTTCATTTGTCTTTTACTTCCGTACCAATTTACACTCGCGTAGTTGTTGTACAAGTTATGCGTTGTAGTTTCATGTCATATTGTAACCATCAAATCATGTTCTTTGTTTCAGGGAGCTCAATCTGAGAAAGGTGCTTATTTGAAATTACCAACTTGAATTGTGTAAGCTCATCTTCTGAAACTGCAAATACTGCACATCAAGTTCTTGATAAAAAGCCTGAAAGAAACAAAATGAGGTAACTGTTCTCTATTACTTTCTTTATATATTTCAAAATTATTAACTGCATTGTGTAACCCGGATGGTTTTAGTGGCATCTTGTTGTCTTGGTTCTTGGTTCCAAAACTAACATGAATGGCTTGCAAACTGATACTAGTTTAGTAGCTTTGTTATGGGTAATTTAGTTATTATTTTGAAGTCTCGAATTATGTGCCAGCTTTATAGGTTTTGTGAAGCCCTTTGGAAATGTCTGTTACTAATACTCCGCGAAAGAAATGGTTATATACATCGTCTAGTATGAGACACTTTTCTTATTGTGATTCATAAATGGTGTAATTTATGAAATGCAATTGTAGTCTATGTTTAGCAGTGCTGGATCTATTTGAAGTGATTAATAAAGAATGTGATGAGACTATGAGTATTTTTCCTCAGCTAGTGCATTCTATCTAGAGAACCATAGTTGATGGTTTGGTTAGAGGAGGCTCCAATTAATGATCTTTAATCCCTGTGGTATGCGAATTATCAATGACCAGCAGTGTAGATATCCTGGAATATGATACTGAACTGTGTGTGGGGTATTTTTAATCTTTGGTGCTTGTTGTTCCATGTTGGATTTGTAGTCTTTTGACCCTTCCAGACAATCTAGAACTAAGAATTTAATTATTCTGCAACTTTCCAACTTAAGTGCCAACTGAATCCATTTTTTTGTAACTTTCTTTGCTGCAGGTGTACCATTACGAAGTGTTGAGTTTGTTCATTTTACCGCATGTGTGTCAAGTGTGGTGGGTTAGTTCAACACCAGGCAGTTTATCATTTTACTGATTCCTTTTTTGTATGATTTTGAATCCAAGTGTAAACTGAATTTAGTTATAAATTGTGTAATGAAAACAGTTAATGATTAATGGAAAAGTGATTTTGAATCTGAGAGTACAGGTAGTACAGGTTTCGTTTCAGTTTCATGGAATTTGGTTTTGATTTGAGATTTAGTCCGATTCATGCCAGACAGCCAATCTGAATCTATTTTTTTTTATATTAAGATTTATATCTGTGACTGATTGGGGTCAGTCATAACTTATTGACTGTTAACACCGGTCGTTGATATAAGATATACATCGACCCGTACAACCACGTCATAGATGAAAAAGACGCTCAAAGAACGACCCTTTCCCAGACTGTCAAAGCAAGTTATTTAACTCGTATTTATGACTTGCTTTGATGGTCGCGAAACTGCTATTTTTCACTAGTGCGAGGATGATCCAAGGCCAATCTTGATTGGTTCTGCATTATCACCGGAAGAGCGAGCGGGACTGATAAGTCTGTTGAAAGAATATTAGGATATCTTTGCTTGGACATACGAAGAGATGCCTGGTCTTGACGAAAAATTGGTCACTCATCATCTGCACATCACTCCTGGCTCCAAAGCTGTCAAATAGTCGCCTAGGCAGTTCAGACACGAAGTTGAGGATCAAATCAAGGTCGAAATTCAGAAACTACTGGCAGCTGGATTTATCAAACCCATTCAGCATCCAACATGGCTGGCTAATGTTGTTCCTGTCAAGAAGAAAAATGGTCAAATCAGATGATGTGTTGATTTCAGGAATCTGAATAAATGTTGTCCGAAGGATGATTTTCCCCTACCCAACATTGATATGCTCGTTGATGCAACCAGTGGTCACGGCATGTTCTCATTCATGGATGGTTACAGCGGATACAACCAGATTAAGATGTACGAACATGACGCCAACAAGACCGCCTTCCGTACTCCTATTGGGAACTTTCACTACACTGTGATGCCCTTTTGATTAAAGAATGCCGGTGCTACCTACCAACGAGCTATGACTGCCATATTCCACGACATGATGCACAAGCAACTGGAAGACTACGTCGATGATGTGGTGGGTGAAGCTGAAGACTCGAGCATCCCACCTTGAAGTTATTAGACAAGTTTTTGAAATATGCAGAGAATACAAATTAAAGATGAATCCTTTAAAGTGTGCTTTTGGTGTTTCCTCCGGAAAGTTTCTAGGATTCCTGGTCACAGCAGAAGGAATCAAAGTCGATCCAGACAAGACGCAAGCTATCACCACCATGCCTACTCCACGCACTGTGAAGGAACTCCAGAGTTTTATGGGCAAGGTAAACTATATTCGACGCTTCATTCCTGGATTGGCTCAACTCATTACTTCGTTCACCCCTCTACTGAAGAAAGGAGCAAGTTTTACATGGACAGTCGTCCAACAGGAAGCATTCCAGAAAATATAGCAGATACTATTATCACCTGCTGTCATAAAATCTCCGGTGAAAGGACGACCACTGATAATTTACACAGCTTCCAGTGATGTCGCTATCGGAGCACTTCTCGCTCAAGAAGACGAAGAGGGTATCGAACGACCGATCTACTACTTCAGCCGTACAATAAGAGACGCCCAACTCCGATACCCAAAAGCCGAGAGAGCATGTCTAGCCTTGGTGCATGCAATCCAGAAATTCAGGCACTACTTGCTATCCAACAGAGTCGTGCTTGTCTCCAAAGCCGATCCTATAAAGTTTTTGCTATCAAAGCCAGCCTTGATGGGAAGACCAGCAAAGTGGCTACTTCAGATGTCATAATTTGACATAGCTTGTGTACCACCCAAAGCAATCAAGGGTCAAGCAGTTTCAGACTTGCTCGCTGCTTTTCCAGGGGAAGATGCAACAGTGTTACATGAAGATATTCCCGGTGAGTTTCCAGAGGTCTTGATTATCGAGGGAGAAACGTGGCTCTTATACTTTGACGGATATGCCACCCTTAGCAACGACACTGGAGGAGCGGGCGTGGTGCTGGTATCTCCATCTGGCGAAGTCTTCTCACATTCGTTCAAGTTGTATTTCCATTGTACCAACAATTCAGCAGAATATGATGCTTTCTTACTAGGTTTGTCCCTGGCCAGGCAACCGGGAGCGACACACCTTGAGATAAGAGGAGATTCAAAACTATTGGTCAACCAAATGAATGTAACATACTCTCTTAAAGAAATCATGCTCTCCCCATTCAGAGCCGAAGCCCAGCGGATATTAAATTATTTTGCTGATGCAACAATCGTCCACACTGGACGGACCAACAACATGCATGCTGACTGCCTAGCAACTCTCGCTTCCAAGATGCATTCGAAGGAGCAGAGAAAACAATCACGATACAGAGGCGATCTGTTTCTTCTACCTGGCTTGCTCAAGTTGAAGATATTCAAGCAGACGATTGGCGAGCCCCTATTATCCACGAACTGAGCAGTTTTCTTTCAGAGGGGAAAGTCAGTCTAAAGGAATTAAAGAATTATTTCATGCTTCATGGAGCGCTATACTACCGAAATCCTGATGGGTCTTTATGACGATGCCTTGGAAACGATAAAGCAGGCGAACAACTCAAACGCATATATGAAGAAATCTGCGGACAGACATCAGTAGTAACACTTTACAGAAATCTTCAAAGGATGGGATACTACTGGCCTTCCATGGAGGCCCAATCAAGAAATCTGCAAAGATCTTGTCCTAATTATCAGACGCCTCCTCATCACTTAGAAGCTCTGACAGTCCATCACACCGAGGACTGTAGGGAGCCTTACATCAAGTACCTACGGTACAATGAACTTCCGCTGGAGAAAAGGGAGACAATCAAACTCATCCATAGAGCCAAAAGATTCGTTTTCCTTGACGGAATCTTATACAGTAAAAGTTTTGGTGGGAATTTACTGAGATGCTTAGCTGAGCATGAAATCCCAACGATTCTAAAAGAAATGCACGATGGAGAACATCAAGGCAAAAAGAAATTATTTCTCCAGATTTATGAGAAATATTATTGGCCAACCATGGAAGACGACGCAGCTGCGTACGTTCATAGGTGTCATCAATGCCAAATCCATGGTAATCTCATTCACACTCCTTGTCTCCCGTTGAATTCTGTAAATAGTCCATGGCCTTTCTACAGCTGGGGACTGGATATCATAGGGAAAATCAATCTTGCGTCTTCGAAGCAGCATGAGTACATCATCACTGCAACTGAGTATTTTACCAAGTGGGTTGAAGTTATCCCTCTTCGAAGCACCAATGGAGTCACGATCGCAGCCTTCATCAAGGAACACATAATATGCAGGTTCGGTGTTCCTAAACACATTGTCACTAATAATGGAACTCCTTTCGCCAACAAACACGTGACATAATTGCTCGAGGAATACAGAATCAAACAAGTCTTCTCCACACCATACTATCCCCAGGGAAACGGACAAGCAGAGAGTACTAACAAGACTTTGATCTGAATTCCCAGCCGGACAATTCATGATAATCCTCGTACGTGTCATGAACAATTTCCTATGGATTTATGGGCCTACCGGACCGCACCAAGGAGTTCGATCGGAACTTCACCATACTCTCTCGTCAATGGAGCTGACGCCATACTCCCAGCGGAAATCAAGATTCCTTCAGCAAGGATCGCCACATCCAGTTGGAGTGCAGTGGGATGAAGCAGAAGTGTCTAACTCAAGGATCGCTGAACTGGACATGCTTGATTCAAGGAGGGATAAAATAGAAAAATATGTGGAAGCGTACAAACAAAGGATCTCCAGAGCTTACAACAAAATGGTAAGACCTCGAACATTCCAAGTAGGAGATTTGGTGCTAAAGACAGCAAAACACATTCAACAAGATATGTCTGCTCCTAAGTTCTCTCCGAAATGGGAAGGAACATATGTCATCATCAAGGCAGTGTCCAGTGGATATTACAAGATCCTATCTATTGATGGAGGAGTGTAAGGAAATATCATCAATGGTAAATGGCTCAAAGCATATTATGCCTGATCCATCGAAAATCCTTACCTTTTCATCATTTCAAGCATTTATCAAAATGTAATTTATATTCCTCCAAAGAGTATGCAAAATGCTCCTTTGTTCATTAAACATTTCATAAATGAGCAAAATTCTTTCATACCATGATCAATTATTCTGCCTAAAGAAAAGCCTAAACCTATTCGAAAACAACAATCATAAATGCTCACTCAGAGTAAACCATCCAGCAGAGATTAATTTTTATAGACAGCCATGTCAAGCTTCTTTTAAAAGTTTTGGGTCTCCACCTTCAAGTCCTAGACAGCTTTCTAAACTCTTGCCGATTCCAAGGCGAGTGCCTTCTCCTCTTCCAAGAAAGCAGTTGTGGTAGAAATTGCATTAGCAGTAGACGCTTCCCTGTCGATTTTGATCATCTCGAGTCGACGGCGGAGCCAAATCACGTTGAACCGCAGGGTCTCGCAATTCGAGATCATATCATCCCACCTATGATGTTCATGATTCTTGACATCTCGCAGATTCATCTCGTTCATCTCTTTGATGATCGGTAACAATCCGGCCACCGTAGTCAGAAGGGTTGGAGAAAGCCTCTCCATATTTCCGTCGTAGAAATATGCCCGTACCGTCTCTAAATTTTAGTGTACAGAGGTGTGTGACATTTGGGAATGACGAATCCACCGACGATCTCATTATTTGGGCTAGTATTAATCATGGGAGCTTCAAATGGGAATCCAGTTGTTGGATATTCATGAACATGAGCTCTAATCACAGCCTGCGCGAATCATTTGAGTCTTCGTCAATACGGTTACTGCTATCTTCAACCACGACCACGGACTCCCCGTTCCTCCTCTTTCCAACATCAACAACAACGTGTACATCAACCTGTGGTAAAGAAGTTTGCAATTTCAGATAAAGATTGGATAAACCGTTGAGTAGAACTTCAATCAAGAAGTCATACACTCCAAGATGTGCCGGCTTCAGTATGAGCTGATCTATACCGAACAGGGGCTCCAACAGTCCGCTTGGGTCTCGAATTATGGGAAGAAGACGGATTCTTCTGATTATCCTGCAACAAATTATTTTCCTATGATCAATAACTCTGATCAAATGGAGATGAAGAAAATATACAACTTACTGACACGGACGCTTCCACTTCATGCTTCGACTGAGGTTCGTTTCTAGAAGACATACTACTGCTGGACATAGCGACGAAAGATATGATAATCAAAATTTTCTATGTGCGATGAAACTAACTCAGGAACGGAAGAATTATTTGCGTAAATGCTAAACCCTAAGTCTTGGAGATATATATGAGATACGTTGGGTGATTATCTTCTGTGAATAGTCAATTCAGTTGCGAGTTTTACTGAAACCCTAAGTTTCAAACAAGATCAATACTAGAGAAGCGGAGGAAAATAACGTACTGGGGACTGACCAAAGATGGATATAGTCACACGACCTTGTGTATGTCGCATATTTTCTCAGCATATGCGGAGTATCCTAGTATTTTGCAGATGGAAACCGCCAAGGAAAATCTAAAAGGATCATGATGGGTTTTGGCGCATGAGCATTGGCTCATTATGTTTGATTCAATCAAGAAGAACCAACATTATTAAAAGGATTTTTTATTCAAAAGGAAAATATTAATATTGAAGTGAAGTTATTCAAATAAAGAAGATGTCTACTACGAAGGCTAAGAAAACATTCAAATGTTTAAGTAAGATCAGGAGTAAATCTACTCGTCAGATTCATCCTAGTTGTCAGATTTATCAGATTCATCATCAGTGTCCTTCTCAGAATCCTCTTCTTCGTCGGAGTCACTATCAGGGTCATTGATGAAGTCTGGATGGATATTAGGATCGTCCGAGTCCGAGTCCTCTTCCGCTTTATCCTCGACTCGTTTCGCAATCTCTCTGAGCTCTCTGGCACGACGATCTGGCTTAATCTTGTGATCCCGTGGCACCCACACTGGTTCATCTTCTGAAGCATCAGAGTCGGAAGGTACACCGTCAGCAAATCGACTTCTTTCCTCAGCCGCTAGTATTATGCGCTGGATTCGATCCTTTCTACGCCGACGATCGTCCGCCTCATCATCCTCAGCTTTTCTCTTCATAAGCTCAGCATAAGTGACTCTCCGGTCATTAAGGGGTATGTCAGGATTTGCCCCCTCAACATGATTTGTCTTAGTTTTCAATTTGGCTGCAGAAGCTTTGAAATCCTCGTCAGAGGAGATGGAGGAATAACTATAATCATAATCGCTGCTACTGGAAGTCACCATTTTCTGGAACCAGGAGCATAAAATTATGGACATGCTGATAATAAATCCACTACAAAAATGGTAACTCTTAACTCTTACATTTTCACGATTTCAGTAGTGATTGTCGTGCAAGAGTTAGCACTCCAAGATTATTTCGTTCTTTGAAACCTGCAATAACGAACAAAACCTTATCATAAGATTGAAACTGGTTTTTCATAAAATCATGAACATAATTTTCATAGTAAACATCCACAACTGGACTATGAAATTTACACACGGACAATATTTCATCATAAATAAATTATCTAATTGCAAGGGTTACTCAAAACCCGTGTTTTGATTTTACAAAAACAATGAAAAACCGTGATTAACTCACGTAAAATAAATATATCCTTTTGAAGCTCCACGTTTAGCATATAAAAAAAAATCTTTTTTCCTTCGTGTGAGCATTTTTCTTTGAAACGAAGGTTTATTTCGGTTTTGTGAAAAATTCACACCTTTCAAATAAAGTTTTGGTTCCCATAAAAGCTCATAAAAAAATTTTTATCACTGGACACGGGTCTATTTCAAAAGAAAAATCTCTCTCAAGATTAGGGATTATTTCTAGTTTCTTAAACTAACGATCGAACGAACATACGTTTTCTAAACAATAAGGGTTTTCAACAAAACTCACACTCATATACACATGTATAGAATTTTAACATAATCAAAGCATGAAAAATTCATGAAATCAGCAAGCAAAATAAAATAAAATATTACCTGGTTGGTGCCGGCCGAAATATGGTCGGACGGTCGTCGGATGTCGCCGGTGATCAACAACTCCAGCAATTTTCTCCGCTCTCCTCAAAACTCAGGCATGAAGGTGATGAAGGGAGGAGGTGGTGGTCGGTCGTGGGAGGGAAATAAAATAAAATTGGATTAATTCCTTTTTATATCAATTTTATTTCCAAAACCTAATTCCACAAGGATTTCCTTATTCGGGTCCGGCCCGTGAATCCTGAACCAACCAAGGTTCCATCATCAAATCAGCGGTTCTACACCAACTTATGCTCGTTGGATTACGCTCTATCAGGACACTGGGGTTTTCGTTCAAGCCATGGTTTTCTCATTCAGACATAAATCCGGTAACGTCTTATCTTACGACTAAGTTCAATTACTTGTTTTTGTTTGTAACTGGAAAATCACCATTCAGTGCTGACTGATGAACATGATTGTACCTCACTAAGCAGGGGACTTAATGTAGATGGTGGATTTTCAACAAGGGTTAAAATCGTAAAACCATAATTGTAGCACTCCTGATCCAGCAATCAGATGAGTGTGAGTCTCATGTCTCTCGTCGAAAGCATGAAAGCTCATGCCACAAAATCTCTGACTGAGAATGTTGTCTCTCAGAGTATATGTAGATGTGTAGTTTCTCAGCTGAGGCAACGACACATCTCATAAATACTGAGCAATATCAATAATTATTTCTATATATAATCGAAAGATTGGACGGCTCCTAGACAGCTTGCCAGCTAGTATAGAGCAATAACGTCTTCAGGATGCAACAAGGTTTTCTCTGACTATATAAAGTAAATATGACGTTTCAACAAGCTCATATCTCTCAATTCTCAGATAATTAATGCTCCAAGACAGCATGCCTGCTAGTATAGAGCCATCAGTTAATTATCTCTAATCGTTAACTGAATATTCAACAATATTCTACGATCCTTCGTAATATTTCGTCACTTCAATTTGTGGTTCTTCCCAGAAGAATTCCATGGGTTAGTGGTAAATATTTGACGTACGCGCATCCGAGCAGCTCTCGAGTAAGCCCCGACCAAAATGGTGCAAGTGTACTCAGCAATAATGGACAAAGGAGTACCTGAATGCACAAACGAGCATTCCAAAACACGAAGGAACGATGAACCTACGCAAAATTGGAAGAAAATAATAAATAATAAAATATTAATCGAGGCGCTGGGGGACTGGGCCCACCGGCCGGCCGGTCGTGCCGTGGCCAGTCCCACGCCAATTTTATATTTTATCATATTGTTATTATTTTCCCTGATCTCATGAAAATCCCTTCATTTGAGCAAATCTCCTTCGTCTCAAGGAAACTCCCCAGTCTCATGGTGTTTCCTCGTATCAAAGAAATAATAATAAATTAGGAAAGATGTCATGGGACCGGGCTCACTAGCCGTCCGGCCATGCCCTAGCCGTGGCCGGTCCCACACCTCATGACTCCT
This sequence comes from Papaver somniferum, assembly GCF_003573695.1. Classification (NCBI taxonomy): domain Eukaryota; kingdom Viridiplantae; phylum Streptophyta; class Magnoliopsida; order Ranunculales; family Papaveraceae; genus Papaver; species Papaver somniferum. The sequence continues at coordinate 62,994,127 of NC_039365.1, forward strand.
TATTATTTTATTATTATTTCCCTCATCCCATGAAAATTCCTTGAATTCATGAAATTTCCCTCAAGTCATGAAAATCATGTAAAATTAGGGAAACTCGTGGGACCGGGCCCTAGCCGTCCGGTCATGCCCTAGCCGGTCCCACACGCCCTTTATTTTATTATTATTATTTTTTATGTTTCCCTCATCTCATGGAAACTCCCTGATTTCAACAAATTCCTTGGTTTCAACAAACCTCTTGATTTCATGATATTTTCCTAAAATCATGAAAAATATTATAAAATTGGGAAAAGTGCCTTGGGACGAGCTCTTGGCCGGCCGCACACTTCATGACTCCCTATTTTATTATTATTATTTCCACAATCTCATGGAAATTCCTTAACTTCATGAAATTCCTCAGTTTCATGATATTTCCCTCACATCAGGTAAAATACATAAAGTTGCATAAAATTGGGAAAGGTGCTGCGGGACCGAGCTTGCTAGCTTGCCGGTAATGCCATAGCCGTGCCGGTACCACACCTTGCAATTCCCTATTTTATTAATTATTTTTCATCATCTCATGAAGATTCCCCAGTTTCAACAAAACCCTGAATCCTTCATATTTTCTCAAAATGTTGCTCAAACGTGCATCGGAAAATATCGAAACTCTCATGACTGAGACACGGACATTATGGTGACACGGGCATGTCTCCTTGACCGACCAAGGCTGGACCTGAGGCTTACAAAGAGCCGGTCCTACGTGTTTTAACAATTTTGACCTAATTTGCTCAATTGCTCATATTGGGTCCAAACTCTTCCCAAACAACTTGGAGTTTGCTCAAACGACCATCAGCTGGTCCCATTATCACCAAGGGCCGGTCTCATTCCCCCTTGGTCGATCCCTCATCTCTCCATAATCAGGTTTTACTACCTGACGCTCACACGAGCACTATTTTAATAAATGATTAAACCAGCATTTAATCATCTTTTCACCAACTGATCTTCAGGAGACTTTGGTATTTTGCTCACTTGAGCATCTGGGAGCTACACGGTCTATTCATCATCCCATGTAGTCGATCCCTCCTTCATATCATGAACGGTTTTCAATAAATCATCAATTAATCATCAATTCAACAATTGATCAAAATTAGAGTTTCAAATCCAGAGCTCTGCAAAAAAACATAATTCTGAGCAGATTCAAACATTAACAATTTTACGTTGATCCCGTGGTCAAAATTTTAATAATTATGCTCGGGTCAGATGCAAACATCTTAAATCAACATTTGCTCAGACGAGCAACATCTGCTCACACCAAAGAATATTGGTTCAATTATTAATATACAACAATTCATCAAATGCGCAACATTCGCTCAAATGGACAATATTTGTTCGCGCTGAAGAATGTTGGTTCAACTATCAATATTCAATAATTCATCAGATGAGCAACATTTGCTCAGATGAGCAATATTTGTTCAGACTAGCAATATTTGCTCAGACTAAGGAATATTGGTTCGACTATCAATATTCAACGATTCAGCAATACAGTTTGCTCAGGTTATCAACATTTATTCGACAATGATATTTTCTGTCTCAGCAGACATGTTCGATTCATGGGTCTCAGAACATTTTCAAATTATGTTCGACTCAGCAATACAAGGACTCATAGTCCCATAAAGTCAACAACTGACTAACTAAATACACGTTTGTCTTGCAGACTCCACATTCATGAGATATCAATCGTGTCACATGAGGGGATATTCACTAGGGTTCTGGTCTGGCGGTCTACGGCACGTGTGTTCATACACACAATGAGAATGTGAGCAAGTAGTGCAATCAGTTGGAGGAGTTAGCAAAGTAGTGGGTGGAAAGTTAACCAAGTCTCCGCACGATGAGCAACTGGTTTCAACATGATTTTCCACTTACCCACTCTTTGACTCCAGCAACTGTTACACTTCACAGGATCATGGTGTTTTCAATTCAGCAATATAAAAGGCTTCTGAATCATGATTGAAACATATAAGAATTTCTCGAAAAGTTCACACAGACAATCTTTCGTCTACACGAACTCATCGTCTGAGCAATCACTCTCAACCGAGTAAATTCAATCATTCAGAACCTTCTTACGCAAAATACGCAACACACCTACAATCTCCATCACCATTGATCTCACACATTTCTCAGCTTCCCTCCTACAGATCATCCCATCCTCTCTTGTGACTGAATTGACTCTGGAACGGCCATTGTCTTAGTTTAGGCCGGAGTCCTATTGATTGATCTCTCAAACTTAAAGCACCCCCTTCTTGCAGTGTATCTGTGTGAGGTTGAGCATTTGCTCGGTTCAAGGAGTCTCCACACGATCATCTCCTCAATTCCGTAAAAACCAGCAAATCGTTTTTCCCCATCTACACAAAGACCCATTGTTTTCTCCCACTCGGCTTCTACTTTTCATCTTCACAGCACCTCGTCCTCTTTTCTTCACTGCCAAACTTTGTCCATCGTCATCACTATTCTTTCTCCATTGATATTCACTACTACCAACTCCAGTAACTTACTTCCATCAATATCAACCTCATTATCTGCCATTATTGGCTTACTGCCATCATCCATCTCTGTATTTTTCATCTTGAGCTGAATTCTATCGTAATCACATCTCCAAGTGATCCATCCCGATCAACTACATCATCAGTTTATATACTCCTCCGACTTGCTCCTCTTCTCGGTTTCTCATTATCTCTGCCAGTCACTGATCATAGCTACCATACTCGAGCTCCATAATCTTCCCAGTCAGTTTCATATATCAATAAAAGCAGCAATCTCGGTCAACAGATCCATACTTGATGACCCATCACCTGTATCTACATCACTGGCAGTTCACCATCACCATCGAGTTTTGACTACAACCTGAGCAGCAACTCAACTTCCTTTTGCTGGCTTTTTTTTCTTCTTTTCCTATTTTTGGCAATAAACAACTCGAACCTATTCCAGCTTCTTCTTTCTCTGCCAACTGCCAACGCTCCCTGTGTCTCTCGTTGTACCTTAAACTTCATGTGATTCTCGAATTCTCCAGACCGTAAACAACCATCGAGCAATGATACAGAAACCCACCATGCCATCAATCTTCATCTTCTCCATATCCATTTTAAGCACGACTCAAGTATTCTATCCCGGCAAGTCTTCTCATAAACTCGTTACTATTACTGCCAGCATTCTTGTCGACTGCAATATTTCCCCACTGCTAACAACGTCAATGGAAGTCTCTTCCATCGTTACATACACCACTGCCAACACCTACAACATCATATTTCATGTCCTCCATCTTCACAGGAAACTCCATCAACAATGGCAGAAAGCCATTCTCTGTCGGGCTCTCCATCTATGATTTGAACCATTAACAGCTTCCTCTATCGATCACCGATCAACACAGCAGTAAGAATTGATGTTTGTATTCCTGTAAAGAGGATAAAGTGCCCCGATAAATACGCCTGGTCCCTATATTAGTTCAGTATAATTGTCAGTCTTGTGAGACTGACAATTCAATTCGTTTTCACGGCTGCCCTGGTAATTTAAGCGGATGCCTTTAACAATTCTGTAGGTTCTCTACTTCCCAACAACTTCGGCTTGCTTCAAATGCTTATAGATTGTTCATACGACGTCGGATTGACTCCATTCTTTCGTTGATGGCTTCGTATTTTCGTCCTCTTCACGATGATTTCAAGAGCTCCTCGATTTGGATGAGTTCCACTTGGTCTTTGGCCCTTCTCCACTTTCGACTAACTTCTTTTATTGCACAATTAAGTGCCAATTCCCTTCTTTTTGATGATTCACCTAGCAAAAAATAAATAGAGAAAAACAAATGTAATATACAATAATTTTCTAGAATATAAGCAATTACTAGCATGGATTCGACACTAAATATATGCAAACTATGCACTTAACACTCATCTAGTAGATTTAAGATACAAGCATCCCCTATAAATTCCACATCCACACACCCCACAAAAATATAGCAATAAGTACAAGTTCATTTAATAACTCTCCCCCATTTGATGATATTCCGAAGAGAACAACATGAGTGGCCTTACTTTTGTGAAAAAGAAGGATTTTGTCGGACATTAAAAAATCACATGGATTTGTATCCCGAACATCGACTTAAATTAATCTCAACGCCAATTACGACCAAAGAGATAATTTTAATCGGTATGACTCAACATAAGAAAATCTTACGGAATATATAGTGTAGTAATAACACGAAAGTGTGATCACGAGTAGATCAAAACTGCGAAAATTTCTCAAAAAGTTTGTTCTATTTTCAATTTACAAAAAACAGAATAGATATAACTTCTGGGTATATATGAGATATCAGTTCAATTTACAAAAAGTAAATGACACGTATATCTCATAAGACTTTGCAATATATTAAAACCAATAATGATTATGAAAAAGCGGGGGTCTAACAACCACACCCAATATTTTGCTTAGCAATCTGTATGGACAAACTCCAATTTACTTTCTAGGGAATCAACTAGACAGTCAGACTCAATCTAGATAAAAAGTATATCAAAGAGTTTATATCTCAATCTCTCGATGTGATCTATACTCAAGCAAATAGAAATCTGCGAGTCTTTATCAAAGAGAGATAACTTGGATGGTACCAAAGACCAATATCCAAGTGTCAATCAATTTAAATCAACAACCAAAAGGTCGGATATTCTAATTGATTGAACAACGCACAACCTGTATTATTTCAACTATATAAACAAATATAATGCGAAAAATAAATAATACAGACACCAAAATTTTGTTAACGAGGAAACCGCAAATGAAGAAAAACCCCGGGACCTAGTCCAGATTGAACACACACTGTATTAAGCCGCTACAGACACTAGCTTACTCCAAACTAACTTCGATCTGGACTGTAGTTGAACCCCAACCAATCTCACACTGATCTAAGGTAATTTATGCTCCTACGTCTCTGATCCCAGCAGGATGCTACGTACTTGATTTCCTTAGTTGATCTCACCCACAACTAAGAGTTGCTACGACCCAAAGTCGAAGACTTTAATAAACAAATCTGTATCACACAGAAAAGTCTATGATAATAGATAAATCCGTCTCCCACGAATATACCTACGAGTTTTGTTCCGTCTTTTGATAAATCAAGGTGAACAAGAACCAATTGATAATCCGGACTTATATTCCCGAAGAACAGCCTAGTATTATCAATCACCTCATAATAGTCTTAATCGACGCAGCGAAAAAAGATATTGTGGAATTACAAACAATGAGACGAAGATGTTTGTGATTACTTTTTATCTTGCCTATCGGAGATAGAAATCTCAAGCCAATTAGCACAATTGTACTCGTATGATAGAAACAGCAAGATCAGATCACACAACTACAAGAAAAGTAGTATCGGTCTGGCTTCACAATCCCAATGAAGTCTTTAAGTCGTTAACCTGGTTTAGAAGAAGAAACCAAAGGTTAAAGGAGAATCGACTCTAGCTTAGCACAACTAGTATCACACAGAATGTGTGGCGATTAGGTTTCCCAGTTGCTAGAGTTCTCCCTTATATAGTCTTTCAAATCAGGGTTTGCAAAGCTTAGTAACAAAGCATTCAATATTCACCGTTAGATGAAAACCTGATTAGATTCAAGCTAATATTTATCAATCGTTAGATCGAAAACATAGCTTGTTATACACAAATGAAATGCACGTTCTTGGGCTTGTGTAACCGTACCCAAACTTGTACATTAGTTGGTTCAACAAGAGTTAACCAAATGGTTAGCCATATGATCACTTTCATATCAACCATATTCTTCTTCACCATAACTAGTTCAAATGACTCAAATGAACTAGTTAGAGAGTTATTCAATTGCAAGGAAATCTTATGTACTACACAAGACACAATTGAAGCAAAAACGATTTGATTCACATGAATGGGTTCATGAACTCTATAGACACGGTTTGCAATTGCATTCCTTATTTTATAAAGATAAGTTCACTAAACATCGTTTTTAGACATAACCTACTCAAGTTCGCGGACTGGGTTCACGGACTTAGCTCACGCACTACTCTGATTCACTTGATCAACAAAGTTCGCAAACTTCGGTTCAAGCACTAAGGACTTATACATATATGTGTTTCCATAACAATGCTTATATCCTCCAAATGGTTATATAGTCTAAACTCTCATTTCAATCATTGAAACATTCTCAGAGGACGTTATATAGTTGTTATTCACAAACCATTTTTCGTCAAAGCAATTTTCAAAGTGATTGAAACATAACATGATTTTCGTCACTAGGTAAAGATGAACTTGGCTAAAGCGAAAGCTTTACCAACACATGTTTCGAGAAATAGATAGGCGAGGTAAACTCGGCTCGAAATACAAGATGTATATAATCTAAGTCTATATAGAAAAACGATTTTTGTCTCAAGATAGGAGATAAATACACTTTTGAGTGATAGATAAGTTTAAGTCTCCACATACCTTTTAGTCGATGAAGATCCACCAGTTCCTTGAGTAGTCCTTCGTCTTGTATGATGATTGCCATGGAGTTCTTGAGCTCAACTACACTTTCTATCCTAGTCCGAGACCTTAGCTATAGTAGACTAGAAATCAAGACTTATAGTTTTGATCACTAAAATTGACAAACATGCTTGAGATAGCAACACGTGCGAGTTCGACCGAGCAATGCTCTAACAATCTCCCCCTTTGTCAATTTTAATGACAAACTGTCAATACATATGGAATACAAAAAATATATAAATAAACTTTTGTAGCTCCTATTCCACATTCCTAATCTTCAACATTACTTGAAATCTTCGTCACTTCCAAGTACTCCAATGATCCCAAAGGTTGTAAGTTTAGCATCACCGTTGTTAAAAATCCGGAGCTATAACAACGAGAAAACAAGAGTTCTCAATCATTGTTATACAGTGTCATAGTATCATTACACAACGTCAAAGTTCAATTGTATCACAACTTTAACAATAATACTATAGTGATATGTTACTCCCCCTTAGTAAATACTCCATCTCACATGGAAACCACTCCCCCTTACATAATGATCGGAAACCATATGTATTTGTAGTGTGAACTACATATTAATTCTCCCCCTTTTTTTCAATAAAATTGGCAAAGGTACAAGAACGGGATCCTAATGAAATTTCCGAAAGAGACATTTCATGACCAAAAGAAAGCATATATCATCTTATTTAGATGCAATCATAAATCCGAAGCTAAATGCATTCATCAAGGAGTCTATTAAGATACAAGATAACCCCTAAAATATTCCACAACCGCACTCCCCACAAAGATTTGGCAATTAAGCACAAGTTCAAAAGAACTCTCCTCCATAAAATGTCATTCCCGAAAGAACAACAAGAGCGACCATAATTTCAAAAGAAAATAAGGATTTATTTGGACATAACAAATTACATACAAGTATGAATTTGAATCAAAAAAACTCAATTAAATTAATCATAAGAGAACCCATGATTTACTTAATTGGAAATGCTCAACACAAGTAAACTTATGGAGACTTAAAAACACTCAATTAGATTAATCACAAGAAAACCCATAATTAATCTAATCGAAATACACAACTAAACTAATCACAAAATTAATCAATTTAATTGGTCATGCTCGACACAAAGTATCTCATGGAACAACAACTATGCCAAAACAATGACTTAGTCGATAGAGCTCAACATAAGACACCTTATGGAACAACACAGTATGTACACAAATTGTGGATCGGAGATCGACCTATACCGTGGAATAATCAAGGACTCATTCTATTTTCCATCACCATTTGCACAATGACATGCAATAGACATAATCCTTGAACACAAAAGATTTTAACCTATCTTCCATTAAAAATTGACATAATAGGCTTGACTTTTGTATTTGTCAAAAGTCAATTCATTCTTTCATCAATACATGCATATCAACTCACGAACGACTTTACTTTTGACAAAGTATGGGGCAATCAATTTCACGGACGTAAACACACATATCATATAACAATATTGCAATATATAAAACCATAAAGATTAATACTGCAAAAATCATCTTCCAAACAAATTTATAATTTAAACCAATAAATCTAAAAACATGAAGATGAAAACGTTGGACATAACTATGTGTAATCACAATAATGGCTATTCCAAACTCTAGTTATTCTTCTAAGCAAAATAAGAAAAAATAGAAGATTTACTAGGAAAACTAAATCAAAACAGACTAAATCAAAAACACTTCAATGCTAATGCGAACTGAAGTCATATAGACAGTTCAGGACCTTCTTGAGTCTTGAGGTCCTGGAGCTTGTGAACGACAGCATCCTCTGCAACATTGGAGAGGATATCCTTATTGGGAAGTTCTTTAACACGGTTTTTTATGAGAACAAGGTCAGATTAACCTTTTTCAACTCAGTTCATACCACGTCAAGACACTTCATAGTATCAACAAGTTGTTGTTTTTCCTCTTCAAAGTTCTTTAGAAAGTCAAGAACTACATCTAACGAAATCTCTTCAACCTCCTCTATATCCCAATAGGAATCAGGATATTGAGGAAAGGAACCTTCAACTTCAACAAAAGTTCCCTTCTCTTTATCGAATTCGAAATATACTGCATTATCAACGAAATCTTTAGGTAAATCCCATGAGCATGAGGAAGAAGCCATTGATAATATGAAACCTAGAGTAAAGAGTTCAACTCAATAGGATAGGTATACAAATAAAATTTGAGAGACTTAGGGTTTACAAGATAGGTTTATGAGATACCCCGAAACCGTACGTATACCCGTAAGAAGAGGGTTCACAAAGCACTGCACGAAAAAGTCCATGCTTTTATTTTATTTAAAAAAAAAAGGAATAAAAACTAATAAATAAGGAAGGATAAAGAAATACTCATGAAAAATTGTTTGACCAACTATCCATCTAAGAACAATAAAAAATAAGCTAGATAATTAGAGTTACTTTGTCAAGAGCATACCTACTCAATTCTCTCACAACTAGGTTTTTTGTATGTGAGATATCAAACTTATGATTAATTTACACAAGTATGAGCTTTTAACTCATTAAATGAACGTGGTTTTTGTCTATCCTTCTTTTGTTGACTAGCGCTCATCTCAGAGAAGTAATACACTGCTTGTTTGTCATATCTGTCAGAAAGCATTCTCTGAGGACTAAATCTAAGACCTTTTGCAACTGGCACAAGAGGATCAGAATAAATAAGGATCCATTTTCTAGATTTAGATTTAACAAAAACAGTCTGATAAATACAGGTAATGCTTTTATTAGCAACACAAGAATTTATGCTAGAATGCACTCGAGCCCTGTGATGATTTCTAGGAAGGAGATCATATTTATAAGTTTTCTGGTTTTCTGTGGGCATGCGATTCACAACAGTAGTCGATCGACTATTTGTTCCATTGACAGTGGAGAGAAGCAAATTATGAAGTGTAGAAATTTGTTTCCTTCTTGCAAAATAATGGATAGCATAGTGATTCTTTTTCCCACATAAGGTACAGCTTCATGGAGAAGAAGCAATAATTGGCACATGTTTTAACTTCATAGCCATATGAGAAGATTGTAAGTTATGTAAACTTTTCTTGACACAATCTTCTTCTGGAGAACATTTCGTCATGTACTGTAATTCATGAGAATTAGTTTGTACAGAATAATTTCTCCTTAAGACAGAGTTTTCCTTTTCCAAGGATCTGCACTGTTCATGGGCTAGATTAAGGGATGCTTCTAGTTTCTCTTTTTCGACACGAAGTCTGTTAAGAGATGATGAGTGCGTCTTGATCAAACGTTTTTCTCTACTTGAGTCTTCCTTAACAATATCCTCAAGAACACTAATCTTTTCACGCTGTAGAGTAGTTTCTTGGAGAAGTTTTTCAATATTCTTAGAGAAAGACTCAATGATGTTGTAGAGATCATGTTATCGATCAAGAGACTTTTCAAATTCATCAATAAGCTGATCATGATTCTGAAAATCGATAAAATCGGCAGAGTTTTTTGAGATTCTGGTGAGATCCTTTTCAGCCTTTTCCAGAGTGTCACATGCCTCATGAGAAGAAGACATGTCAACATCAGATGAAACTATCTTTCTACCTCGGGATTCGGAAGAATCAACTAAGGAGTAACCCTTTGAGGTGTTTCCAAGACACTTGGCGTAATCAAAAGTTTCAAGAGACATCTAGGTATGCGTAAGAGAGACTTTTTCCTCAGACTCAGATTGCCACAAACACAGACTTATCAGGTCTTAAACGTGTTTGGATGCTTTGATACCAATTGAAAAAGCGGGGGTATAACAACCACACCCAATATTTCGCTTAGCAATTTGTATGGACAAACTCCAATATACTTTCTAGAGAATCAACAAGACAGTCAGACTCAATCTAGATAAAAAGTATATCAAAGAGTTTATATCTCAATCTCTCGATTTGATTTATACTCAAGCAAATAGATTTCTGCGAGTCTTTATCAAAGAGAGATAACTTGGATGGTACCAAAGACCAATATCCAAGTGTCAATCAATTTAAATCAACAACCAAAAGATCGCATATTCTAGTTGATTGAACAACGCACAACCTGTATTATTTCAATTATATAAACAAATATAATGCGGAAAAGAAATAACACAGACACCAGAATTTTGTTAAGGAGGAAACCGCAAATGCAGAAAAACCCCGGGACCTAGTCCAGATTGAACACACACTGTATTAAGCCGCTACAGACACTAGCTTACTCCAAACTAACTTCGGTCTGGACTGTAGTTGGATCCCAACTAATCTCACACTGATCCAAGGTACAGTTATGCTCCTACGTCTCTGATCCCAGCAGGATGCTACGTACTTGATTCCCTTAGATGATCTCACCCACAACTAAGAGTTGCTACGACCCAAAGTCGAAGACTTTAATAAACAAATCTGTATCACACAGAAAAGTCTATGATAATAGATAAATTCTTCCCCCACGAATATACCTACGAGTGTTGTTCCATCTTTTGATAAATCAAGGTAAACAGGAACCAATTGATAATCCGGACTTATATTCCCGAAGAACAGCCTAGTCTTATCAATCACCTATGAAAAGGCGAGGGTACCCAAATATACCTCAAGCTAAAACTTTCCTACCTATAAGTCCTTTCTCCGAAAGTGATTGTCTATGGACTGAGTCGAGACAATACAACTATTCAGTTCACACTTCGTGTGATCGTCTATGGATACGAGATCGAGGCAATACAACAACGAAGTATGTTTACTTGATACAAAGGTTCGGACTTAACCAAACACAATAGGATTGCTTATCAAGTAAATAAGAATTAACGTTTGTGTAATTTACTTTAATTATAATAAAACAATTATAATACGGAAAATAAAAGTAAATGACACAGCAAGATTTTGTTGACGAGGAAAACTGCAAATGCAGAAAAACCCCGGGACCTAGTCCAGAATTGAATACTCCCAGGATTAAGCCGCTACACAAAATTACACTAACTTCGTATAGTTGAGACTAAGTAACTAACCCTATAGTTCACCTAGTTCCGTCTGTATTCCCACGCCTCCAACTTATAAATAAGTCACGTACTTGGATCAATCCCTTTGGTTCGTATTCCAAACAGTAAAGTAACAAGAAATCTGTTTGGTATCAACTCTATTCAACCAAGTGATATGAGTTGGACAAAGGCTCTTCCGTTTATCTCAACATAAAATCCTTCGTCAGGTCTAGATCTACATTATGTTCAATCACCAAAAGGTAATCGATTAAGATTAAGCCAACAACACCTTTAATCCGAAGAACCGTGTTGATGCCGATCTATTCAATTAATCAATCCAATCTACCACAAGGATAAACCGATTATTAATTGGATCCTATTTTACCGAAACAAGTATTGTGCACACCAAAGATTGTAAAACCCAATTCAGATTTTCAAAATCTTCTTTGTCTTCAAATCTTCTTAAATCTTCAATAAAAACCTGCACACAATCACTTGAATCTCTTGTGACCAATCACGCACATAACGGAGTCTGTTAACAATGGATTATCACAAGATCGTCTTTAGAACTAACAACAGTCTAAAGATCCCTGTCGAAACTATGAACTAGTTTGAGTGAATCTTATATCAGAAGAGAAGATTCTCAAGAATAAACAAACTAGGTGCAATCGTATTTCAACCACCGTTAGTCAATCAAATCAATCGAAAACAAAGATAAACCGCAATTATCTAGTTTCCCACCAATGGGTCGCGCTAGAGCTTCTCAATCCCAAAGAAGACTTTAAACTGAGCGGCCGTAAAAGATTTCACCTAATTAGATTACTCTCCTCTCTGATAGGCGGCTACACCAGTAACAACAACAAAAGAGTAAATCTGTTGTTACAAAGGATCGGTTTGCTAGAAAGGAAAACTTCGTGTATTTATAGACAAGGAAGTTTGGACACCAAGGAAATTCCAAAACCGAAAATATTCTTAAGATATTCATTAAAGTACAAATTCGGTTTCCATAATTCCTGGAAATGATGTATCCAAAAATAACGATCGAAATCTCTCGGAAAATCTAATTAGTAAATGCACATTACTAATTCTGTAATTTCCCTACAAAATGAAATTAATAACCTTAATTAAAAGATTCTTAACTTACTTATGTTTCGATCCTGGGATTATCTTCCCTTAGACGTTAAGGAATATCTTTGAACAATTATAGAAATAAACATTCACAGCACGTGTTCAAAGTTTGTCGACATCTTTACTTTGTAAGTTCTCTTTCACACTTACAACCTTGAAACCGATTTGCCACACTTCCAAACAAGTTTAGAATTGGTTCATCTGACTTTCAAGAACTATGTGATTGATCAAACCAACATTCAATCACAATCATGGGTTTGATGGTTCTACCAAAACAAGTTTCGGTTCTACCTCCATGTGAGTACTACGCATAGTCACACTAGCTTCTCAAAGATTCGGTTGACTAGGTACTAGGATCGGTTCCCCACATATATATGGTATCTAACTTATATGTATTGCACATGTCCATAGGATCGGTTCCCCTTTCGTCTATAAACCTTCCTATACCCCATACAAGGATCGGTTCCCCTTGATGTACTGCACCCTTACAAGGATCGGTTCCCTTTCCCTTAATAGGATCGGTTCCCTTTCCCTTACTAGGATCGGTTCCCTTTCCCCAAGGTCAGACATAATCCGATCATACCACGGGTGATTAATTAAGATTGGTTTTACTAATAAAAATTATACCAATACATAAGTCAGGACTTTGTGAATAATTCTACCAAGAACACAACAAGTTGTGAGCGGTTATACTCTATCACCTATATTGGTTGTTCATAAGATATGCAATGAATAACAAAACCAATAACTCCTGGCAATTTCCTTTTCGGTTCACAAACAAGTTTATGAACTTACTTCCTTAGAACACATGTAAACATTGTTCCCTAGGATGAAATCCTCACCTCATACCCATACATAATCACAATAGCATTCAAATGATTATGGCGATGTCTTATCTACAAAGTTTAATGGTTAAGCAATAAACCTCGTATTGTATTCCTTAATACTATGTCTATCTAGAGTTCAAATATGCTTCGCAGTTATGTTTTCAATATGCACGACTTGAAAGAACGTTAGGGAATGAAACATTTCAAGTCAAATATCACTAACCTCAAGTGGAAGGATGATTGTTGTCATTGTATCTCCTTGCTTCTTCATATCTTCAAGACTTCGCAATACTTGTAATGTATCATATCCTAATACTTTCAAGCTAACCTATACGAAATTTAACTCTAGTACATAATCAAGCGACTCTTAACATGAGTTTTGATTCACTAAAATATGACAACCAAACTTGACATACCAACGCTTGGTAGGTTCAACCGAGCAATGCTCTAACAACCTCACAATAGTCTTAATCGACGCAACGAAAAAAGATATTGTGGAATCACAAACGATGAGACGAAGATATTTGTGATTACTTTTTATCTTTCCTATCGGATATAGAAATCTCAATCCAATTATTACAATTGTACTCGTACGATAGAAAAGGCAAGATCAGATCACACAACTACAAGAAAAGTAGTATCGTTCTGGCTTCACAATCCCAATGAAGTCTTTAAGTCGTTAACCTGGTTTAGAAGAAGAAACCAAAGGTTAAAGGAGAATCGAATCTAGCTTAGCACAACTAGTATCATAGAGAATGTGTGGGGATTAGGTTTCCCAGTTGTTAGAGTTCTCTCTTATATAGTCTTTCAAATCAGGGTTTGCAATCAATGTTAGCTTAGTAACAAAGCATTCAATATTCGACGTTAGAAGAAAACCCGATTAGATTCAAGCAAATATTTATCAACCGTTAGATCGAAAACATAGCTTGTTATACACAAATGAAATGCACGTTCTTAGGCTTGTATAACCGTACCCAAACTAGTACATTAGTTGGTTCAACAAGAGTTAACCAAATGGTTAGCCATATGATCACTTTCATATCAACCATATTCTTATTTACCATAACTAGTTCAAATGACTCCAATGAACTAGTTAGAGAGTTGTTCAATTGCAAGGAAATCTTATGTACTACACAAGACACAATTAAAGGAAAAACGATTTGATTCACATGAATCGGTTCATGAACTCTATAGCCACGGTTTGCAATTGCATTCCTTAGTTTATAAAGATAAGTTCACTAAACATCGTTTTTAGACATAACCTACTCAAGTTCGCGGATTGGGTTCGCGGACTTAAGTTCCCGGATAGAGTTCACAAACTCCAGCAGAAATTCTCGGGTTTGAGAACTTCGCCAGTTCGCGGACTGGGTTCGCGGACTTAGCTCACACACTACTCCGGTTCACTTGATCAACAAAGTTCGCAAACTTCGGTTCAAGCACTAAGGACTTATACATATATGTGTTTCCACAACAATGCTTATATCCTCCAAATGGTTATATAGTCTAAATTCTCATTTCAATCATTGAAACATTCTCAGAGGACGTTATATAGTTGTTATTCACAAACGATTTTTCGTCAGAGCAATTTTCAAAGTGATTGAAACATAACATGACTTTTGTCACTAGGTAAATATGAACTTGGCTAAAGCGAAAGCTTTACCAACACATATTTCGAGAAATAGATAGGCGAGGTAAACTCGACTCGAAATACCAAATGTGTATAATCTAAGTATATATAGAAAAACGACTTTTGTCTCAAGATAGGAGATAAATAGAATTTTGAGTGATAGATAAGTTCAAGTCTCCACATACTTTTTAGTCGATGAAGATCCACCGGTTCCTTGAGTAGTCCTTCGTCTTGTATGATGATTTTCATGGATTTCTTGAGCTCAACTGCACTTTCTATCCTAGTCTGAGACCTTAGCTATTGTAGACTAGAAATCAAGACTTATAGTTTTGATCACTAACATTGACAAACATGCTTGAGATAGCAACACATGCGAGTTCGACCGAGCAACGCTCTATAAGATTACATACTGCAAGTTCATGTTCTAAAAACTCTAGAATTTAAATAAATAAATCTAAAAACATGCAAGATGAAAATCGTTGGAAATAGCTTGTGTAATCACAATTTATGCTATAACAAACCCTAGTTATCCTTATCAAAAGCAAGAATAAATTATCATAAGAAGTTTTCTAGTAATGCATCTCATTATTATTACTAACTTGATTCCTTCTCATTTTTGAAGAACTCGTTGATGTTGGGATCATTAAGTTCTTGCAAGTCTTCAGAAATGTTAGTTAACTTACTAAGTTCGGTTCTCAGCTTACACAAAGTAGTTGACTATGTCAGCATGTGTTCATAGTAAGTCATCTCGTCCAGGGAGCGATTGATTTTGAGATTTCAAATCACTCCTTTGAGTCACAAAGTTCTTCACTTTAGCCCTAAAATCGTAATCCTGACGACAAATAGATAAAATACAAGTTGAGGAAGAACCTGTTTCTTCTCCATGTGATTTATCCTTTCTGATCCTTGATGATTTGATTCCTTCATGTAAGTAAATGTTAACAGCTTATTCTACTGCATCCTTTTTGGTGACACCTTCAGTTACAAGAGTCATTGAAGTTTTTTTCAGGAAGAAGGAAGTATCCCTAAATAAGAGAAATGACCATCCTTAAGACGGTACGTGAACCGGTACGGTATTAGAATGACCTTGCCGTCTGCGATCCATAAGATACACAATTTTTACCACCTTTTTATATTTTTAATCATGTTAATAATTAGTTACTTATCCTCACAAAAATCATAGTTGTGTCAACATAAGATTGAAACATGTTCTGAGCTCAAATATACAAGGTTTAGAGAACAAGACTTAATGATTCAAAAATATGGACAATTGAAAAACGGTGGAACACAATTATGCATTCTAGATTTTGGAGCTGGCTCAACAAGATCACAACACTGATACCTCTATGAGATTATTATGGGATGTTTCATGTTTAAGATTACCAATCATAAAAAGTTAAGTCAACTTGAGTAACCTTGTCATCACAAATAATATTGTGATGAGTTTTGTGCAAGCCTCATTTTCTCAAGCTAAAATATTGAGGCTGCACTCATTACTACAATTGAGTAGTAATGGGGTGAGTAGAACATTCACCACTTGAGACACTGGGTGACTTAATAAGGTTATTAGTGTTTTCAGGAGTCGTACCTTTTCTGGTTCTTGTTCTTCGTTTATCCCTCTTTGGCCATGAAGTTCCCGAACTATCCTTCAATAACTAAATCATTTTTTGTATGTTCTTCTGAAGTTTAATAATTTTCTTGTTATTGTTCTTGAGTTTTCAACATATCTCTTGCAGGTGATTCTTGCTGCCGCAAAAGAAGCAATGCAGAGAGGGTTCATATTTTTATAAGATTCGGCTACATGTTTATCACAACGAACTGTTTCCACTTTACATGAGCCGGCAAGAATGAAACAGTTGTTGGTGAATGAGGTCTTACCCGTGAACCCAATACCATTAGTGTTACTAAAGTATTTTTGCCCAAACAACAGAGCTGAGATTTTTTTTGAGATTCCGGAGAGCCTTTGTAGGTCATACTTTAGGGTATCAATCTCATTATCTTTTACAGACTATGTTCTATTAAAAATTTCATTAAGTTTATCCAACTCTAGATTTTTCACTATAAGAGATGATTCGATTTTTTTCACAGTTTTCTTCAAACGTAGGTTTTCTAGGTGAATTTCTTCACTTTTGTTCAAGAAATTTGAAATCTTCTTTTCTGACTCGGAATCAGAATCAACAGATATTTTTGCACAAGGGGCTGAATTTTCTGTTTAATCTTCAGAAGTAAGCTCGTCAGGGTTATTAAGTGAAATAATGAGAGCATTATTTCTTTGAAGAGAACTTCCGTCTTGAATATTTGAATCATCTTGGATCTCGGTTCGGGAGTGCCTCTTTCCAGATTATTTTCTATTCCTTAGGATATTTTTGACTTGACGTGTGATCATAGTTATATTCTTTTCATCGTGATCCAAACAACACTCGTCAGCCCAAGACAAGCTTTCCTTCGAAGAACTTATGCCTGTTTGTTGTGACTTTAAGTCCGAAAGTGCTATCTTTAGCCGCACTATGCTCGTGATCAAAAATATTTAACTTCCCAACGAGACTGTTTTATGGAAAGTATCTCAAGGTTATTTCCTTCCATGTTGGCATATTCGTATCTTGTTGGTAAATATCGGAGAATTTTCATCACAATGTCCTTTTGGGGAATGGTCTTCCCTAATGCAAAACGGGCATTAACAATTCCAGACACTTTTTCATTAAACTCATCAAACGATTCTTCATCAGACATATGAAGATTTTCCCAGTCAGAATTTAGGTTTTGAAGCCTAGCTTCTTTCTCTGAGGTATCTCCTTCGAATACGATTTCGAAGATATCACAAGCATCTTTAGACCTAGTGCACGATGTCACATGGTGCTGAAGATATGGGCTTGTAGCGTGGATAATAGCGTTTGACCAGTCAGAATTATGCTTTACAACACTTATCTAGGTATCACTATATTCTCCTAATGGCTTCGTAACAGTGGTTCCGTCTCTAACAACTTTGGCACATCGTATCCAATAACTACAAGTTTCCATAAAAGTCACGGGCTTGTAAAAAGGAACGCATAGCAATTTTCCACCATAAGTAATTCGATCCATCAAATGTTGGCGGTACATTTATCGAGATCGCACTCTTGTCCATATAGTCAAATTGCTCTAAACACAAACTTATTAGGTTTTAAACGTGTTTGCCTGCTCCGATACCGATTGAAAACGTGGGGGTACCAAAATACTCAACTAACTTTTTCTAATGCAACCTATATGGACAAACTTAAATACAATTCCAAGAGTTCAGCTAAATGAATCTCAATCAAGGAATAATATTTAGAGTTATATCTCTTTCTCTCACAATCATAAAGTTTACAAAGACAAGTCCATGAACCTGATTTGTATGTGAGAGTATCTAATCAAAAAGTTGGACGATTCCAAATATCAATATCAAAGAATCAATCAAGTCGTATCCAACAAACAAGGATAGATGTGTCTACTTTGATTGATTGACGTACAACCCGTGATATTTCAATTACAAAGATAAAAAATATTATGCGGAAAAAGAAATAATACAGACACCAGAAATTTCGTTAACGAGGAAACCGCAAATGCAGAAAAACCGGGGACCTGGTCCAGATTGAACACCAAACTGTATTAAACTGCTACAGACACTAGCCTACTACCAATTAACTTCCGACTGGAATGTAGTTGAGACCGAATTAAACCCTTGCATCAATTCAGTTACAGTCGCGCTCCTTACACCTCTTGAATCCCAGCAGGACTCCGTGTAATTAATTCCATTAGCTGACGTCCTTTACAGCCTAAGAGTTGCTTCAACTCAATTGAATACTTTAAACCAATCTGCCTCCCACAGATAATCATATATGTGTAATTTCCTTTTTGATCGTAGATCAATGTGAGACTAGAAATTGATAGAAATAAACAAATTCTAGCTAACCTCAAAATCCGTACTTATGCTTCCCGAAGAGCATCCTAGATTATTAATCACATCACAAGTATTAAACTTGTGGAACCAACAAAGTCTGAGACGAAGAGAACTTTTTGATTTCTATCTATCTTGATTGATAGAACAATCTCAACAATCAAACAAGATCAGGATACTCGAACTATCAAGATAAAAGATGGATGGACCTGGCTTCACGAATCCCTATGAAATATTTTTAGTTGCTAAACTCTAAAAGGGTTTTAGTAAGAGGATGACTCTAGTTTACAACTAGGACACATAAAGATAGTGTCGGGATTCAAAGATCCCAGTTATTTGAGGTTCCCCTTTTATAGACTTTCAAAGCATATGTTGCTTTAGGTTTAAGCTAAGATAGCTTTGGAACCAAGTAAACAATATCCACCGTTAGATGAATCTTTGAAATGTGATTGACATATCAAGATATACACTCTGGTTAGGATGAACCGTAACCGAACCGTATATAAGGACATTGTTCATAAGCGGTTAGCCGAAACTAACTGATTGAATCATAAGCTTAATCATTTTCATAAACACTTAAGACATTTAAGTATGAGTCACAACCATAGGTTATAATGTGATCAATCATGTCTATATAGTGTTCATAGAGACGTATTGCTACAACCCGGATTTTCAGACTTCCAGCGGACACGGATTCGACCTTGTGGGTCGGGTCCGATCCAGCTAGCAAGTCAAAATTTCCACTCGTGTAGGACCAGATTTTTTTGTTTTAAAATATTTTAATAAGTAAGCTCAATTAATTATACTAAATGAAATGAAATCTTACTTTTAATATTACAAAACTGTCAAATAAAAATTACAAAATTAAAGGTATCAAATTAAAACAAAACAACACCTCGATGAAATTTAAAACGAGATACCCAAACCCCCGTGATACATAATAATTTATTTTACGACTATTTTATCTTCTTTCTCTGTGGAAAAGGGAGGAAAAGGAGTGAGCGAACCGCTGCCCAGTAGGAAGTTTCCAAAATTAATAGAGTGCATCGAAAAACAAACAAATGCAGTAGATACAATAATTGAAATCATGCACAAGAATTCGCAACAATACTTATGCCACTTTCAACCACAAATACTTAACATTTTCTTGCTGAAAATCTCAACCGTAAATTCTAGACCTTAATATAGTTGTCAGGGTTGTTCCGGATACCACCCAACCGTTCCTTGAACAGCCTCTCGAGAGAGTGCCAGCTGTCATGGACTTTATAACAGTTCAAAAATATTCTTTCTTTCTTCTTCATTTTTTCCTTTTTTTTTCCTTTCGAAAACTACTTAATCAAAGTAAGATTCGATCACCAATGCATTAACATCACTTTCTCAAACTAAACTCGATTCCATTTACAAATATATAACCATACTCAGAAATTCAAATTCAATAATAATAGTACATTAACATATCCTCAAATAATCATAAAATATACGCAATATATTTTTATATATAAAAACCAAAAATATTTATCTAAAATCAATATATAAAATTACAAATATAGGGAAAAACTAAATCAATTATACCGAAGAAACATACTAATAGTTTTAAAACGCATCATGATTATTAACATTAAAATCAGAAATCAACCAACATAATTAAGATGATAAAAATAGTTTTTAGTTTTAATATTAGGTAGAAATCCCTACCTCAAAAGCAATCCATAAATCTTGTTGCAAGTACAAACACCTTTTTCCAAAAATAATAAATCTGATACTTTTATTTTTATCTTCTTGTATAGATAGAATCATGAGATGGAGAATAACTAATGAAAATGATAGGTAAAACGGTCTAGTTCTCTTTGTTATTTTAGAAGAAAAATAAAACACAGAGAGAAATAAAAAGAAAGAGAGATGAAAATGAAGGCTAGTTTTTTTGTTCCTTTTTTTGTGTTTATTCTGTTATACATAAAGTTCACACAAACAAACAAAGAGTCATGCTATCACACGAGCTTTCGTGTGATAAGAAAAATGAACTCGCACCTCATGGCCGTTGGATGTCTCAGTTATAGCGATGCACATATACAGATCTAGATTTAATGTTATTATCAATATTTTTTATAGTTTTTTAACTTCATGTAAATTGTGATTTATTATTCCTTAGTACCTCATCATAAAACTCAAAACTCGTTTTATAAGAATCATCGACACTGATTTTTTTCTCTTAAGCATTAAGCTTGTGTTAAAGAAAAGACGCGGTAGGGATGTGGGATGACTATGAGCTTGTGGTTTATTAAGAAAGATATGGTGTCGCTCCAATTTACAGTACTAGGTACCCTAGTGATGAAAACTGGTTTTCTTTTGATCACTCCGTCACCACTCATATGATAATTCTATATCCAACAAAATATTCATTATGATTCCTTCTAATGATTCTTATTCATATCGTTTCTATTTTTTCTGTGAAAGATCCATCAAAGTCAGATATGGTGATAACTTAGTCCGATCAATTTTGTAAATTCCTAATTTGTTGATCAAATATCATAGTAATAATTTAGACATAGTTATAACCATGTCTGTTGATTTACATATCACGATTGCTAGTTTTCTGGTAGTTGGCTAAACCAAGTTACATAGACTCTGTTTTTTTTTCTTCATTTTACAGCCTTTTTCCCATTTTGAATCTTAGATGACCTGGTTAATTGACTTCACATCGATCCAAACGAAGTAACCTACTGAAAATAAGCATGAAAAATGGTACAAACCCTATAATGCAGAAAAAGGGGAAAAAAATCAATGATGGGATGATAGCTTCTCACTTTTAGAAAAGACTCTTAAAGTAATAAATCGTATCAAGGGTTCAATTAAAAATATTATAAAGATTAAGGATATTTAGCAAATAATTTAAAAATAATATAACGTGATATCTTTAGTAATCCGATCAAAAGTAGATGATGTATGGATAAATTTTTGATGTGGCCGTTCTTTGATGGGGGCATGAGGGATAAATCAGGAGTTGACATGTGTTTTTCATATTAATTGATTCCAATAAATTTTGTTTCCAAAAAAACAAGACAAGTTTATTTGTTGAGAAAAATATTGGTTATCTTAATCGCTTATATTTTTTCTTTGATATTTTTGGAAGCAAAATTAGTTGAATCAACTAATATGAAAAACACATGTCAACTCCTGATTTGTCCCTCATGCCCCCATCAAAGAACGCCCACATCAAAAATTTATCCATGATGTATACCCTACGGTGAATACCCGCGAGTTCATTTTTCTTATCACACGAAAGCTCGTGTGATAGCAGGACTCAACAAACAAAATAGACTATAACAAAACCTATAGTCTCAACATTTTTTTTATCTTATTAGGTAACATCTTTAATCAAACTAACCGCATACAAATAACACCCGTTGATTTAATTTTTATTTCCTATAATAAAGTGACAACGCGTGCCTGCTATTTATTAAATCAAACTTACCAAAAGAAAATAAAACATCTTTATTTTAACATGTATACTTACCTAAAATCATTCTTTTCATCCTAACACAATGAAATTTCCTAAATTATCATATGTATGCAATTAATACTAATCAATATATTTTCTATTTTATCTTTATAAAGTTAGATACAAATATATATACACTATACATTTTTTTACTAACCTATTAATTAATGTAAGAGATATGCAAACATATTTTCATAAGAGTCAAATCATTAAATTGCCAAAATAGTTCAAATATTTCATTTTTTATTTTCTTATGTATTTGAAATCTATGATACAGTTATCTAGCTAAAAATAATACACTCTATAAAAATATCTAAAATTAATTACATGTAACTACCAATCGATGCACATATTGTTGCTATAACTAATTAAATCCTAATCAATTAATTAATCAACATGGAAAATGATTTATATTTTCAAGAAATATAGCAAAATAAATTAATATTTATTTATTTTTATTTTTTATTATAGAAACCATAAGTACTCATAACTGAATGTTTGTTGTTTACAAATAAAGTTATTATTAATAATGTTTCTATTTTTCCAAATATACCTTTCATACACCTAAACATAATTTCACATTTATATATTAAAGAAAATTCCTTTAATTTTGCTAACATTGATTAGACGGGTAAATAAGGATAATTATTATAATTTTGCATTATCATATGTATGCAATTAATACTAATCAATACATTTTCTATTTTATCTTTATAAAATTAAATACAAATATATATACAATATACATTTTTTTACTAACCTATTAATTAATGTAAGAGATATGCAAACATATTTTCATAAGAGTCAAATCATTAAATTGTCAAAATAGTTCAAATCTTCCACTTTTTATTTTCTTATGTATTTGAAATCCATGCTACAGTTATTCTCTATATAAAAACAGAGTTTTTCGAGTGACGTGGTTAACCGGAGCTTCTGGTTGATTCTGGACCCACCATTCTAAATTTCAGCCAATAGAAATTCACGAGAATCTTTTGGACCCATAAATATTATTTTGACCAATCACAATTTCCTAAAATTATGAAATGTTATTTAATCTAAGAAACAAGTATAAGTAAATAAAACATTACCAAAATAAAATAAAATACAGTGTTCATCATGATTTCATCATAAAATTAAATCAAAATTAAATCAATCATCAATCATATGATTAAAAAAATTATTCATAAGAAGAAAAAAAACTCCAATGTCCAATGTCCATTACAGATTTTGTAATAAAATCCGCCTAACTACATCTCCAAACTACGAATAAAAGAAAAATGCATGCAATTACACTTTATGTTGGTATTATATACCTAAACAAAATCATAAACATAAACCTGAATAAAAGAAGAAAATAATTTACATCAGCGATTAAAAGAAAATACCTGATTTGAGGGAGTCACATGCGCATAGAGTGAAGGGTTTGTTAATCATGTACAAATTAAAATAATAAAGAACCATTAGGAGTATGAATTCCAAGAAAAAAAACGATCAGCAATAAAAAAGAAAAAAAAAACGATTAGCAACAAAAAAAAAATCATTAGGAGTGATTTCCAAAATAAAAAAAATCGTTATCATTAACAAAAAATGGGAATAAAAGTTTGAAAGATACCAAAATAAATATGGATATCAAAATAACAAGGAAGAAAATGATTTCCAAAGAAAAAAAAACGTTATCATTAACAAAAAAAAAGGGAATGTAATTTTGAAAGATACCAAAATAAATATGGATATCAAAATTACAAGGAAGAAAATATTGGAATATGATATTGAAATAAATGTGAATATCAAAATAGATGTGAATACGTATATTATTTCTTAAGAAGAAGTTTTTTTTTTCCGGAAATTTTTGAGTTTATCAGCTCTCTATTTAAGCCCATACACAAATGCGAAAATCTCATTTCTTTCTTGGGGTTTTTTTGCATTCAATATGGAAACTCACGGTCATTGATTGATTTATTTCATTTCAGGAAACAGGTTTATTTTAATGATCGTAGATTTCATGCTACATCATGGTAAGAAACTCAACACCTTTGAAATCATGATGAACCCATTGTTTTTTCTTGAATTTTCTTGCGGTGAAAGTCTTTATTGTTTCGTAGAATACAACATGTGATCATGTATATGTTTTTTTTGGAAGTCCTTTCCGAACAGAAGCCAAGTCCTATTGTTTTTTCGGTCGCTTTTTCTGGATTTTATGGGTCTTTTATTTTTCATGCTTCCTGACCCCGTTTATTGTTGGTTTTGCAGGTTAATCGGAGATGATCGGTTGCCACAACGTATATTATTGTTGCTGCTTCTTTAGCTCCTGATCCGCCGGTGTGTATATGATTGATTACTAGATGCATATTGATTTCTATATTTATCTTTCTATAAACTTTTTAGCTTTTCCAATTTATTATGTGCTGTCAAAAAAATAAAAAAAAAAACATCATAGAGAGCGAGCAAAAGGTCATATACTTTAATTCTCAGTCCAGTGCAGCAAAAAAAGAAAGGTCATTTTTTTATTTTTTTTG
Source organism: Papaver somniferum (assembly GCF_003573695.1). NCBI lineage: Eukaryota > Viridiplantae > Streptophyta > Magnoliopsida > Ranunculales > Papaveraceae > Papaver > Papaver somniferum. Next base: position 63,019,126 of record NC_039365.1, read on the forward strand.
CGTGATAGATATTGATTAATGCAATGATATATGTATGAGGTCTCATATAAAATGTAAAGATATTCCCTATGCCAAGCAGAATGCGTTTCAAAGTTAAGAGGAAAGCTAACGATTAATCAAAATCATCATAAAAGATGACGCGCTGTGAGTAGCTTATCTATTTTAGTTAATTTATTTTTCCATCCTCAGTTTTGAATTGAAACGCTTACTGGATATGTTTGTTATTTAGGCTCAGAGAAGCTTGGTATAAGCTGTTTATTAGTTGATTGCAACTTTCAAGATGCTGATTGATGTTGCCTAAAAAAATGTCGATTGATAGTATAGATTTTTCTTATTGAATCTCTAGGCTTGGGAACTCTCTATATAAAGGACTTGAGCAAAAGCGAAACACTTTTGCAATTTTAAGGTTTTGGTGGTGTTGTTGTTGTTGTGTTTTTCTTTTTCCCGTTTGTTCCAATTTGCTTAACTGTTGTTTAATCTATTTTTTATGTTTTTGTTTTATATTAATGGCTGCAGCAACGGGAGCTCATGAATAATGATATTTTCGTTTGTTTTGCAGGTATCATAAAAATACACAGTTGATGGTTGATGGATGCCGCTTCTCTCTTTCCAAATGAGTTCTGTTTAGGTGTTTTCTTTATTGCAAATACATTTTAGTGTTATAGCAGAACATAATCTCTACCGGATGCTTGGAGATGTAATCTTATTGCAAACGTCTTTCCTCCATTACCTTGGGACAACTCAAAACAATCCAAATTCTCTTCCATTGGTACCTGTCTCAAAGTAATCAAGATCTTTCTCTGTTAGAATTTTATATGCTAATGACTTTTTTTTTCTAGCTGGAGTTTTCTTGAATTCATCGGAAAACAACAATTTCAATTTCAATTTCAATTTATTCATCGTTTTTCCTTTTACGGAAAGATCTTAATTGCGTGGTTTTTATTTTGCTGCAGATCCATGTTGTAGAGTCTTTACAAAGGTTAGTCAAAGAAGAAGAGCAAAGCATGCATGGATCTTCATATTGGAAATGGTTTTGTGAAATCTTGAATCCTCCTTTTCTATTGCGTAATATTCATTCTACCCTTTTCTTTGTATTAATGATTTTTGACGAATCCAGATTTCAGTGCTTCTTGATCACTTATGGCATATGGGGTTATGATGTGTTTGATTTTTGCATATTGGTGGTTTCGGTTAGTTAATGCGCTCTTTTATGCTGTACGGATCAATGTCCCCTGCTATTGTGATAGCCCGCTTATTCTTATTTGTCTTTTGGATACAATTTCAGTGATTTCAGTAGCATATATGGAATCATTATATTGCCATTTTCTTTTAAATGATGTTAGTATACATGTCATCGATTTGATTGTTTTTGTGTTAGCATTTTTTGGGAACACATCTCTCCTAAAGCTATTTCCGCTACCAGATGTTACACTTACAAGCCCTTGAGAAACCATTTCTTGGTCAAGGGTTACAATATACGTAGAGATTGCAGGCTATATAGTGTACTGCAACTTTCTTTCTTGATAGACCATTTTTGAAAAAGGTATGAGTACCACCCCGCAGTCTCATGATATATCATTTTTGGATAATGTAAGGTTTGTGAGTACCTTACAAACTAATCCTCCTTCGCATTCCTGTTAGTTAAGAACAAAATGTCCTACAAATATAAATCTCAAAATTTTAAATTTGAAAAATTCAAAATTGACAAGAATAAAAAGAAGATAGAATAAAAAGAAGATTTCTTTTTTCATTTCCTTCTACAGCAAGGTGTTAGCCAACTTTGCCTTCTTACCAATGCTTGATTTCTCTTCACATTTTTGGATAGAGAGAGTTCAAAGATATGGTCGTGTATTGGCCCCAGCAGTGCCAAGACAGTTCACAAGGAACATAGCAATGGGAATTTGAATTAGCCTAGCTGGCTTAAGAAAATACTAAATACTAACTGGAATTAAGGTGTTTCACATGATGAGCCACTTAAAAACTAAATAAGACATTTGCCGTTACTGCAATACCCTCATGTGTAACACAACTCTATTAGGGACTTTGATACGCAAGAAATTTTAATGGCGACAAAAAAATTCATAACTATGAGCTTGTTTGTTTGCAGCTGACTCGGTGTCTGGGTCTGAGTCAACCCATGACTCGCGCCGAGTCAGCAGTCAGACTGTTTGTTTTGTAAAATTAGCAACCCCTGACTCGACATCTGAGTCGAACCTAACCCCTGACTCGGGCCCTAGGGAGTCAGGCATTGAAATGCTGCTGAGTAGGTGGTTCAAACCCCTGACTCAATGAAATCGACGAAAATGCCCTCACGTTTTATATCAAAAAAACTCATTTCCTTTCTCATTTTCTTCGTTCATTCCGTCAGAAGCAGAGATGGGTGATGAGGAGGCAAACCCTAGATCTATTCTCAACTGATATCTTCTTCACCTCTCTCAACAAATCGAGTAATTTCTATCTCAATCATCACTCTCGTCTCATCTTTCCATCTCTTTCAAATCATTTAAAAGCTTCTTTTAGAATCATTCATCATCTTCAGGTATAATTCTTCATCCATACTCATTTTCATATGGGTTTTATGTGATTCGGAACATGGGTTTTTATTAATATTTTATGGTCGAACATGTTCTTTCATTTTCATATGGGTTTTATTTGATTTAGAAGATGGGTTTTTGTTTAGATTTTCTGGTTGAATATCTGATGGTGTTTGTGAAAATGCCTAGGGGAGAAATATAACTGTGCTTGCTAATTATGATAGAACATGGGTCTTTCCTGTTTATAGCTAGGATACTAGACCATACAACTAGGGATTTCATTTTGTTTTTCTTTTTTACAGTTAAGAAATCTCTAGGTAACTGTAATGATAACAACCCTTATTGAAATTATAAGTACTTTCTGAATCTTTCATTGCTATGTTTATTGTGCATTTTGTGACTTACTTTAGCTAATCTTAATGAAGAATGTAATTCTATCTTTAATAAACTTGTATTCCTGTATTAATTTAAAAAAAATAATGTAGTATGGGCAGGGAAATTTTTGGGAAATAGAGTACAATTAGTCCTAGGCTCCTAGCCTTATAGGAAATCTATTTGATTCTTAATGCTGAGCCAATATCCTTATTACTATATAAGTGTTGTCATTTCGATATTTAGTGTGTGATTTTGAGTTGCTGAGTTTGTTAAGTTGAAGGAAAACAGTGCTTTGGACAGGAAAGCAATAGAAAAGTTGTCTTCATTAATGAATTAATGTATCATAAATTCTTGATACTAGCCGGCAGAACCTTGTTACTGTATGCAAAGGGAATGATGTTGTTTAGAGAGAGAGGAAATGTTGTTTAAAAGTAAAAGCAATGATAATCTAGATGCTAAGGTGGATCCATGTCTCTTGGTAACCAACAATCAAATATTATGCATGTTGTCCTGGCTTGTTAAATGGTTTGTTATGGATTAGTGATCATTACTTTTGGCGAATCTCTCTTTTGATATTAGGACAGTAATGAGTTGGTGCCAACCATTGCTTTTACTTTTCGCTGTCAAATATTATATCTTCATTTTAAACCCGTATATCCTGAATGCATAAAGATCATGCCTAGTAGTAAATTACTTTGTATGGTAATTCTCAAAAGTTAGCACACTCTTTTTGTTTCAAATTACCCACGTATTGTATTTGTTTTACTTTATGCTAGTTCTATATGGAGAAAAAGGAAGATGAGAAAGCAAATAAGATAACTTTTAGGAGCGTCCCAGAATTTAGAGGGCTATTTATTGACCAGTGTTTGGCACAAGCTACTGAGTATGGATTTTCTGGAACTTCTTTGAAGCAAACTTCGTGGGGAAATTTGTGCAAGTTCTTTTCTGAGAAGTATGACTGCACCATCACACAAAAAAAGTTGAGAAACCACTGGGATTACTTGCGAACCCAATATGTCACTTGGTCCCGTCTCTTAGCAAGAACCGGACATGGGTATAACGCGGAGACGAACACATTTGATTGGAGCGAAGAGCAATGGATTGAATTAGACAAGGTAAGAGACTATTTCAGTTTTCTTTGGACTTTATGATTGAATTAAATTTATGCTTGTAAGCCCTGGTCTGGCTTACTTCTATCGTTGTTTTTCTTTAAACGCCGCTCTGCCATAAGGTTAAGCCAGTTAAGGCAATGTGTTTTGGCTTTAAGAATTAAGTTTGAATTATGCTTAAAATTTGATCATGCTTCTTACCATGAACCATATCCCATTTTTATTGATAAATACCAGGGCTTAATTGTGTACCCCATGCAAATTTTATGAGTTCTTGATTCGTGTACCCATGTTTGACCATGTTTTTCTAATTCCATAGTCATTTCAGCTAATAATTAAGGTTTAAACTGACCGGAAACACTTCCTAACTAGAACCATAGACAGCTTCCAATGAAATATGAGGTGAGCTATATAGTATGGTCATTGTTGGTCGATTCAGATGACTTTGGTACTACTGTATTACATTGGTAATATGGTGATTTTCTTATGTTGTGACAGTATAATATGGTCATTTGTTCTTTTATTTGTACAATGAACATTACGGTTCATTAAGGATAAAATGGCAAGTTTAAGGTATTTTAAGTGACAAAAGGTCTTGTAAGCTTGCCACTATCTGACTTTGCCACTGCATCTGCATCACTTATATACACAGTTATGCGTCTGCCTCTGTTGCATGGACACACCATCACACCATAGAAACATAGGTGACACCATTTACATATGTCATACTGTGGAAGAAAATGAAGAATTATGAACTTCGGTTGATTCATTCTTTGATTAAATTAAGCAGATTAGCATAATGGTATATCAGATTATTATTATTATTATATGGTGGAATTTTCTTGAACTTTTTTCCAAAGTGTGCATCTTTGAAAATGTTGTGGTAGTATTTTTAATAAATGTTAAAACCCAACCAAGCGTATACATATTTATTATTATTTTTAATTTGTTTTCTCCTTAAAACGATTTGGATTCGAAATTAACATCTTGAAGATACAGTAGTAATATTTTTTTAGGTAATGGGCAAGCAGTATCATCACTTTGTACTATTTTATTTTGATCTAAGGTTCTATCAAGCACCCGTGAGAGTATAGAGATAACAACATTTTATGTTGTAAATATTACTAATGTATCTTGCATAATCTGTTAAATGTTTCCATAACCTTAATGAACCGTAATGTTCTGTTTGGTGCATCTAATTATAACTTTGATTGTATAAACAGATGAACATATTTATTAATTTTTACTTTCTAATTGATGCAGACAATCAAAAACGCTAGTCAATTCAAGAACAAGGGGCTGGAAGATGCAGAGAAGTTGCAGAATTTATTTGATGGGAAATTCTCCACTGGAGCTAATAGAGATACGCCTGGAAGAGTGGAACCGCCTTGTTCAGCTGGACCTTCTATAACTGCAGGGGTTTCAAATAATGGATCTGAATCTCGTACAAGTCATGGAAAAGAAAAAAAACAAACATATTTTCTGACTCAGACCTTAGTGAGTCAGATCCAGATGAGTCAGGTAATTTCACTCTGATCCAGACGACTCAGATCCAGATGACTCAGATGAGTCAGCTGCAAACAAACAAGGTGTATGGAATTACTGACTTATGGTTGCTTTGTCTGACAACCACATAAAAAAGCGGGATTAAAAGGAATGAGATCGGGTTTCAAAGGTGAATCGGATTAACTACGGTTAATATAGTATCGCTCATTCTCTCCTGAAAGTTGTTCGAGTTTCGACTTACCGTGGGTTTCTCCCATGAACGATCTTTGAACGAATTAAAACAGGAAGAAAACACCTAATTTAGTATGATAAAAAAGAATGAGATCTTTGAACGAATTTACAGTGACTTAGCGAGATATCAACCCGTGCGTAGCACGAGCGACCAACTAGTCTAGCTAAAAATAATACTCTCTATAAAAATCGGTCCGCGAGTTAAAACCCCAAAAATGTCACTATCCATACACAAAAACTCCAACAAAACAAATTGTTCACAAAAACCCCACTTAATATAATTGGTCTATATTACCCTCTTAGTTTAAATCACCCCAACAAAAACAAAAATCAACCCCACTTTAATTCTTATTATATTGTCACCACCAACAAGCAACGCCACCTTCTACCACCGCCACCGACCACCACCGTCGCCACCGCCACCGACCATCGCCGCCACCACCTCCGCCGCCACCTCGACCGCCACCGACCCCCACCACCGCCACCTCCGACCGACACCGCCGCCGACCACCACCGCCACCTCCGACCACCACCGCCGCCACCGACCACCACCACTACTGACCAAAATTTAGATGAAACCGATTTTGGTTTCATCATAAATCCGATGAAACTGATCTTGGTTTCATCATAAAATAAGATGAAACCCTAATTGGTTTCATCAGAATTCAACTATAAGAAAAATTCAACAAGGATCTTATGTTGCAGTTGTCTTGGATACAACAACATCACAACAACACAGATCCATGCTCTATGCTACAACACATATTATCAACTGCCAGCACCACCATTATCGACCACCGCCAACCACCACCGACTAAAACCAGCAACATCGCCAACACCCGCCGACGACCACCACCACCACTGACCAAAAATTAGATGAAACCAATTTTGGTTTCATCATAAATACGATGAAACCGATTATGGTTTCATCATAAATAAGATGAAACCATAATTGGTTTCATCAGTAGCTGCACTTCATTTAAGCTTCATTTCTTCTCTAGTTTACAACATCATCTGCTGTAACTCAGCTCTACTTTCATCCTCCGTCTATCCACAACAACACCATCTGCTTCATTGACCATTTCAACTTAAAATCAGATCCCTCTTTTTAACTCATCAGAGATCCTTCTAATTTGACTAAATCTTCCGTTGGTTAAGGTACATTAAACGATAGCTTCATTAGTTAATCAAACTTAAGAAACTTCTGAAACTCGTGCTTGAAAAATATATACCTACAGCTATTTTTCAGTCAGAGAAGAATAAAAAGAGATAAGCAGATACAAGATAACTTTGTTTGTGTTTTATGGATATGCAAGTAACTGGCTCTATTCTAGAGTATCAATATTCGTAACATACTGCGGGTTCCATTGATGTGCACCTCAGATACTTGAAACCTATGCCAACGTACACTGAGAGTGCTAAAACATCTACCATTCATTAACTTGCGTGACCTAGACAAAATAAGAATCCTACAGTTCCCTTATAACTAAGACAATTACGAGATCACCAATTTTATATACTCAAACAGATGGATTAAAATAAAAAAGCAGGTTATATATACCTCAGTTCTTTCGTCACGCATCATATTAATGGAAACAACTTCAATAATATTTGCTAGCTCAGCTCCTACCATCCCCTCTCCCATACTAGCGACGGCCATATAATCTACATCTTCAGCATTGTCTGTCATCCTCTTCTTATTAGATTTCCACTGCTCCAGCTGAAGTTTATAATGTGCTTGAAGTTTATAATGTGCTTGAAGTTTAGATTTCCACTGCTCCAGCTGAACCATGGCAGCAACCACCATTTCCTTGTCATCTACAGCTCCACATTCCACCACTGCGACACATAGCTTCTTAACCCATTCACATCTCCATAACCTCCACCTGCACCATTTCAGTTCACAGGCCAATGCCATTATCTTCTTTATCCTGCATACCAACCAACACAAGGCTTCAACTGGTTTAAATCCTACCAGCAATCCATGGCTTAACCTGCAATTCCAGTCCTTGCGCTAGAGCTAACACCACCAGACAACTCCACCCACATCTCTGCCATCAGACCACAATAACAACAACAGCATCAATATTACATCTTATTAAACACCAGTTCTCAACACAACTTGCACTTCTTATTCAATTCCTTCTCTTCACTTCCATGACCACCTCACTGAACTGTAGTACCACCAATAAACACTTCCACTGCTTAGTCAAAATCCATCGTCACCTGCAATTTCAATAGCAGCTGAGGCATCAATTCAGCCAACACACAGCAACAAAAACTCCATTCATCTTCTTCTCATTCTTTTCTCACCTGAATATGCCCAGCAACAACATCTTGCGACTCCAAAACCCATCTCAAATCGAATCGTAGTTTGCCAAGTTCATTAATGCATCATTTCGATCATCTACAGTTCCATTTCCGCTTAACTGATTTCATTATCACCAGCAGACACAGCAGCTCATCTTCGATTTCTTCTCATCTCTGTTTCATAATTCCACCACCATCATTCTTCAGATCCATCCTCAACACCAGCGGCCTCATTCATTTCTCGAATTGACAGAAAATCCCTAATTTTTTCTTCAAGAGCACCAACACAAACCCTCAATTTCTCCATATCCCCATTTCAGTTCATCCAAAACTCCACAACTGAATTCAACAGAAGCTAGCAGAACCCATCTTCACATCTTCTCAATCTAACTCAACTCTGAGTTTCAATTTCTGAATCAACCCCAGGCGAGATGCAGATCCAATTTCTTGCAATCTCAGATTCAACCCATCTTGAATCTTACCAAAGTCCATCATCTCTATCTTACCCTTTTCTCATCTCCAAATTCTCGATCTATTTCTCGATCAGCAGCAACGATATTTACTCTCAATTTCAGGTGATAAAACAGCGGCAACTGCTGCTTCTTCTTTTCTCAGTTTTAGGAAAATGAATAAGAGAAAACGTCTCTCGAATTCTTCATCTCTCGAATCAGCGCCGTTCTTCTGGTGCAGTTATATTGTTGCTGATGGTGATGATGGTGGTGGGAGAAGGAGACAGAAGAAAGAAGAAATCAGAGAAGAAGAAGAAAAGGTCGAAGGGTATGTTTGGCTTAAAAGTAACAAAAACTAAATTTACACATTATTATTTGGCTTGGGGTTTTTGTCCCAGTTTTATTTGAAACGGTTTTTATTTGGTAGAGATAATATGACCGATTTTTTCTTATCAGTAATTGTTCACCTAGGGGTTTTGTCACTAGTTCTGAACCCGGTCCGCGAGTTAAAACCCCAAAGATGTCACTATCCATACACAAAAACTCCAACAAAATAAATTGGTCACAAAAACCCCACTTAATATAATTGGTCTATATTACCCTCTTAGTTTAAATCACCCAAAAAAAAACAAAAATCAACCCCACTTTAATTCTTATTATATTGTCACCACCAACAAGCAACGCCACCTTCTACCACCGCCACCGACCACCACCGTCGCCGCCGCTACCGACCACCACCGTCGCCGCCGCCACCGACCACCACCGCCAACCATCGCCGCCACCATCTCCGACCGCCGCCGCCACCTCCGACCGCTGTTGCCGCCGACAGCCACCGCCCCCGCCCCGCCGCCACCACCGCCACCTCCGACCGTCACCACCATCGTCGACCACCACCGCCACCTCCGACCACCACCACCGCCACCGACCACCACCACTACTGACCAAAATTTAGATGAAACCGATTTTGTTTTAATCATAAAATAAGATGAAACCCTAATTGGTTTCATCATAATTCAACTATAAGAAAAATTCAACAAGGATCTTATGTTGCAGTTGTCTTGGATACAACAACATCACAACAACACAGATCCATGCTCTATGCTACAACACATATTATCAATTTCCAGCACCACCATTTTCGACCACCGCCAACCACCACCGACTAAAACCAGCAACATCGCCAACACCCGCCGACGACCACCACCACCACTGACCAAAAATTAGATGAAACCAATTTTGGTTTCATCATAAATACGATGAAACCGATTATGGTTTCATCATAAATAAGATGAAACCATAATTGGTTTCATCAGAATTCATCAGTAGCTGCACTTCATTTAAGCTTCATTTCTTCTCTAGTTTACAGCATCATCTGCTGTAACTCAGCTCTACTTTCATCCTCCGTCTATCCACAACAGCACCATCTGCTTCATTGACCATTTCAACTTAAAATCAGATCCCTCTTTTTAACTCATCAGAGATCCTTCTAATTTGACTAAATCGTCCGTTGGTTAAGGTACATTAAACGATAGCTTCATTAGTTAATCAAACTTAAGAAACTTCTGAAACTCGTGCTTGAAAAATATAGACCTACAGCTATTTTTCAGTCAGAGAAGAATAAAAAGAGATAAGCAGATACAAGATAACTTTGTTTGTGTTTTAAGGATATGCAAGTAACTGGCTCTATTCTAGAGTATCAATATTCGTAACATACTGCGGGTTCCATTGATGTGCATCTCAGATACTTGAAACCTATGCCAACGTACACTGAGAGTGCTAAAACATCTACCATTCATTAACTTGCGTGACCTAGATAAAATAAGAATCCTACAGTTTCCTTATAACTAAGACAATTACGAGATCACCAATTCTATATACTCAAACAGATGGATTAAAATAAAAAAGCAGGTTATATATACCTCAATTCTTTCGTCACGCATCATATTAATGGAAACAACCTCAATAATATTTGCTAGCTCAGCTCCTACCATTCCCTCTGACATACTAGCGACGGCCATATAATCTACATCTTCAGCATTGTCTGTCATCCTCTTCTTATTAGATTTCCACTGCTCCAGCTGAAGTTTATAATGTGCTTGAAGTTTAGATTTCCACTGCTCCAGCTGAACCATGGCAGCAACCACCATTTCCTTGTCATCTACATCTCCACATTCCACCACTGAGACATATAGCTTCTTAACCCATTCACAGCTCCATAACCTCCACCTGCATCATTTCAGTTCACAAGCCAATGCCATTATCTTCTTTATCCTGCATACCAACCAACACAAGGCTTCAACTGGTTTAAATCCTACTAGCAATCCATGGCTTAACCTGCAATTCCAGTCCTTGCGCTAGAGCTAACACCACCAGACAACTGCACCTACATCTCTGCCATCAGACCACAATAACAACAACAGCATCAACATTACATCTTCTTAAACACCAGTTCTCAACACAACTTGCACTTCTTATTCAATTCCTTCTCTTCACTTCCATGACCACCTCACTGAACTGTAGTACCACCAATAAACACTTCCACTGCTTAGTCAAAATCCATCGTCACCTGCAATTTCAATAGCAGCTAAGGCATCAATTCAGTCAACACACAGCACAAAAAACTCCATTCATCTTCTTCTCATTCTTTTCTTATCTGAATATGCCCAGCAACAACATCTTGCGACTCCAAAACCCATCTTAAATCGAATCGTAGTCTGCCAAGTTCATTAATGCATCATTTCGATCATCTACAGTTCCATTTCCGTTTAACTGATTTCATTATCACCAGCAGCCACAGCAGCTCATCTTCGATTTCTTCTCATCTCTGTTTCATAATTCCACCACCATCATTCTTCAGATCCATCCTCAACACCAGCGGCCTCATTCATTTCTCGAATTGACAGAAAATCCCTAATTTTTTCTTCAAGAGCACCAACACAAACCCTCAATTTCTCCAGATCCCCATTTCAGTTCATCCAAAACTCCACAACTGAATTCAACAGAAGCTAGCAGAACCCATCTTCTCAATCTAACTCAACTCTGAGTTTCAATTTCTGAATCAACCCCAGGCGAGATGCAGATCCAATTTCTTGCAATCTCAGATTCAACCCATCTTGAATCTTACCAAAGTCCATCATCTCTATCTTACCCTTTTCTCATCTCCCAATTCTCGATCTATTTCTCGATCAGCGGCAACGATATTTACTCTCAATTTCAGGTGATAAAACAGCGGCAACTGCTGCTTCTTCTTTTCTCAGTTTTAGGGAAATGAATAAGAGAAAACGTATCTCGAATTCTTCATCTCTCGAATCAGCGCCGTTCTTCTGGTGCAGTTCCATTGTTGCTGATGGTGATGACGGTGGTGGGAGAAGGAGACAGAAGAAAGAAGAAATCAGAGAAGAATAAGAAAAGGTCGAAGGGTATGTTTGGCTTTTTTAAAAGTAACAAAAACTAAATTTACACATTATTATTTGGCTTGGGGTTTTTGTCCCAGTTTTATTTGAAACGGTTTTTATTTGGTAGAAATAATATGACCGGTTTTTTCTTATCACTAATTTGTTCACCTAGGGGTTTTGTCACTAGTTCTTATAAAAATATCTAAAATTAATTACGTGTAACTACCAATCAATGCACATATTGTTGCTATAACTAATTAAATCCTAATCAGTTAATTAATCAACATGGAAAATGATTTATATTTTCAAGAAAAATAGCAAAATAAATTAATATTTTTTTTATTTTTATTATGGAAACTATAAGTATACTCATAATTGAATGTTTATTGTTTACAAATAAAGTTATTACTAATGATGTTTCTATTTTTATCCAAATATACCTTCATACACCTAAACATAATTTCACATTTATATATTAAAGAAAATTCCTTTAATTTTGCTAACATTGATTAGACGGGTAAATAAGGATAATTATTATAATTTTGCATTATCATATGTATACAATTAATACTAGTCAATACATTTTCTATTTTATCTTTATAAAATTAAATACAAATATATACAGTATACATTTTTTTACTAACCTATTAATTAATGTAAGAGATATGCAAACATATTTTCATAAGATTCAAATCATTAAATTGTCAAAATAGTTCAAATCTTTCATTTTTTATTTTCTTATGTATTTGAATCCATGCTACAGTTATCTAGCTAAAAATAATACTCTCTATAAAAATATCTAAAATCAATTACATGTAACTACCAATCAATGCACATATTGTTGCTATAACTAATTAAATCCTAATCAATTAATTAATCAACATGGAAAATGATTTATATCAAGAAATATAGCAAAATAAATTAATATTTATTATTTTTTTATTATGGAAACCATAAGTATACTCATAATTGAACGTTTATTGTTTACAAATAAAGTTTTAGATTAAAACTACGAATAAATAATATGGTCTTGTAAAGGGAGAAAGAGATAGAAAATAGGGAGAAGAAAAGAGAGAGATTTCTTATTCACGTGTATATAGAATACAATGTTTAAGCCTCTATTTATATAGATAGAAGACTTGGTGTCCAAGATATGTAAACCCTAAACTTAGACACAGAGGGCATTTTAGTAAATAAACTTAGTTTATAACATATGGATTGGGTTTTAGCGTGAAAATCATATTTAGAAAATTACGGGTTTTTACATTTATTAAAATGCTAATTATCTCACATAAATAATTTTATGTGCATCTGAAAATGTTCCACAGGGTAAGTACGTGTACTTCAACCTTGTTCGTGACTATATTTGTCATGGTACATGTACTGGGTATGTGTACCCTTAAGACAAATATAAGCTCCTGAACATGCAAAACTTTTTCGGTTTGCATACCTGGTATGGATACCATACCGGTTTCAGAACCAACAATTCTTTTTCATTAGGCATACTTGGTATGCGTACCATTCCAGGTTCACGAGTTCACAGACTTTTTGTGGTATGTATACCGAGTATGCGTACCACTAAGTCGCTACCTAACTATAGCTACGCTGGTACGTGTACTGAGTACATGTACTACGGCTCCGGGCCTATAGCAGTTTTTCCAGTTTGTGAAACTGGTATGCATATTGTCATGTATCCATATTTTCAATAGTTCTATATTTATTCTCTCTAGATCAATTCGAAACATTCCTAAATAACATCAATGACATGTATCACTATTCCATGCTATTTTTGAATGATAATTTTGAATCATAATTTAGATTACGAACAATTAATCGTCCTTAACCAAAATTCATCAAGTATGAACAAATGTTCATTAAGCTTAGTCATATATATTTCGAGAACTAATACTAAGATAAACTTGACTTGAAATTATTGATAGCTTACGATAGTCTAATTAGTTATGCGACAACGTCTCACAGGTAGAAAGATGAATATAACTTGAGAAATAGGTGGTTCAGTCTTCGCTTACCTTGTGTTGAAGAAGTTCTCCAAAATCTTCGGTTGATATTCGCTTTCAAACGGTAGAACGCAATGATGGTTGTCGTGACATCCGATTCTCAACTACATTTCTATCCTAATCCGAGACTTAACTAATTGTAGACTAGAAATCAAGATATAGTTTTCACAACTAAATTTGACAACAAGCTTGAGATAGCAACACTTGTGAGTTCGAACGAGCAATGCTCTAACAAAGATGATAAGATTCAATGCCGAAAACTAAAGCCGACATGGTCTTCAAACATGTTTCCAATATACATGCAAAATTCTGGGAACTACAACCACAACTACCGGCATGGTATTCAATCTTAATACAATGCCGCACAGGAAATCGACATGGTATTCATCCTAAAAACTCGAGACAAACTATCGGCTGGGTATTCATCATGAATACAATATCGGGAGTGCATTGAACCTATTTTTAAGAACTTATTAGGGTTTTATTTTGATTTTGATAATGCTAGTGCTTCAACTTGAGGATTAGGTTTCTTTCGGGGAGGCATTTTTATAGAAGAGATTAATAGTCGAAGAAATTTTTGAAGTGATTATTAATCGAAGATGAAATCGTATTGAAAAAAATTAAGTTTTTTTTTCTCTACACCTAACCGGCACAGAGAGAAGGAATGGGGGATATATATATATATAGTATTTCATATCCCCTAATTAATATGAACATCCCCCAATTGCGCATTCTTTTTGAGAGATTTCAAATTTGAAAAGCCTAAGTTTCATTAAAAACCCGAAAAAGCCTTGGCATCAGCTGCAAATAGCATTATAAAGATCAACAAAATCAAAGATTACACCATTATACGTATCTAGCGACGAGATTAAATTAAGATCTACATAAACTCGTAGCATCTCCATCATTGATGTTGGCTGACTAGGTATGGATCAGTTGTAGAATTTTTCCTTTATTTATGTTGATATTCATAAAACACATAGGTCTCACTTGCTTTATTTATATATGACTATCCACCTCAAGTCCATGTTTTACTACAACTGAAACCTAATATGTTGAATTGCTAGCAGATAATGAAAACACACCATTTTATTGGATTTAACAAAAATTAATAATGATTGATATGATATGTATTAATTTCGATGTCAACATGATAAATTACTCATCTGCCAAGCAATAGTTCTCAGTTTGGTTAGACGATGGGAATGGTATATATTACATGTCCAACAACATGTGCCATAAAAACTCAAATATGGAAATAACAATTATTGTATATCAAATGTAATTCAATGTACATAGTCGATTGTCAAACCAGAACAGTCCAAACATCAGCCGATGAAGTAAAGGCATATAATTATTGGGTGGACCATAAGAGGCAAGAGTATAATGTACAAAAATGAGCTTCAGAAATTTAAATATATTTAACCAAATTATGAAGAACAAGTATAATAAACTTTGAAGAAGTTGCAATACAAGCCCATTAATAAAAAAAATCAAATACATTATTTGCATTTGATAATTTTATTAGTTTATAGAATACTTTATTTCCTTTTTAAGCTTATTGATTTTTATTATTTTTAATAGTATTTTCTGTTTTTAGAAGGATTTAATTTTAAAAATATGGATCCAATATTTCATAAGCGAAAAACAGATTTGTGCATAGCACGGGTGAAAAACTAGTCATCCCATATGTAAACTGGAAAAAAATTCAGTACAAATATGTAAAAATAACTTGATGGTGGATAAAGGGCATCATATGATTGTAGTCGCACCTCGGTAAAAAATGAGTTCACGCGTCTCTACGGTGCATAATGCCATGTCATATATACTGAACGTTGACCATATGAAGAAGCAATGAAAGTAAAATTTATTACTGAAGCAAAAATGGACGATTCATAAGTAAAAGTAAAAGAAGCTACCTAACTAAAATCAAGTTTCAAAAGTTTTAAAGAGATATTTCCCACAAATATATGTCAATCAACGAATACTACCACTTCTGCATTATTACACAGTCATTACTTACAAAACACTGACCTTTTTTCATTCCGTGAAACAAAACAAGGAAAATCTATAAAACCGACTCTATGAAAGACCATGTTTCCTTCCCAAGCCTTGTGACTAGAACCATGTGTTGATTATAATGTGTTTAGAAGTACTCATTTCAGATCTTGTTCCAATATTATCTTGGTTTAATAAATTTGATCCCTGCCAAGGCATGGGTGCTTTTACCGATATTACAACAGAATATGCATGGGTTTTTCCCTGTTTTTGGCTCTTCCAGGATTTTAAGTTACTCCGACATCTGATTTTGAGGTATATTAGTGACCATGATTACGAACAGACATGCCCAATTAACAACATAAACCTGTAAAATTTTCTCATTGACCATAACAAAATGGCACGCCTTCAAATCAAGCACTGAACCAATTCATCAACAAAAAATGAGTACAATGTTCTCATGGCCAGTTTAGATTGCAGGTGTCAATAAAAACTTCGGACCTGTAGAGCAGATCACATATTGGACATTTTGAATAACTAATTTACTAATCAAAAAAATCAATTTGAATTAAATCTATAAATATAAATAAATAACGTTTTGATATATAAACTGAAGATCAAAGTAGAATAGATCATTGGAGATAAATGTGAAAATTATGTAGCATCTCTTCTGATAAGTGCATAATTCATATGATTTTAGTGTCCATTTCATACTTGTTTTAACTATTATTCTTGCATGTATTCGTATTATTGCTCTTGTTTTCTCTTATTTGTCTCTAACATGTGAATCATACAAAAAGGAGCTACAAATTTATGAAAAAATCTATGAAGATAAGTATTCCAAGTATCCAAGTGTCCAATTCCAAGAGAAGTTGAAGAAGTGCGACGAAAAGGAGCAAAAAGCTCAAAATCAATAGAAGGGACAAAGACCGATCTTAACTCATTCAAATTAATTATTTATGATCACCATATTGAAGAGAATTGAAAGATAAAAATAATGCAAAAAGAATGAGGTCATTCCGAGTTCGGATGAAGAAGTTGTGGCCAAAACAAGCTTTTATTGAATACCGAAGACAGTAAAGTTCGCGGACGGGTTTCATACTTTAATTCCGAAAATATCTGCTGGAATTTGAAGTTCGCGGACTGGGTTCGCGAACTTAGCAAGTGGAAAACGTGTATTAACACTTTGGAAGGCCTAAGGGCACGTTTGGGGTCGTTATTTCGGGTCGGGTTTCTTGAACCGAACTAAATACTTGGAGACCAACCAATGTAAACCTATAAAAAAGTATTAGGTTATGTAAAATCATATCATCTAATCTCATATCACAAGTTCTATATCAAAACCTAGGGTTTACCCCTTTAGGGGGAAACCACCATTATTCATCTTCTTTGTAATACAACTAGTTTCAAGATGCTGTATCTGTAATGAATATCAAGACTCCATGAATCATCTCTTATGGGAGTGCAAATATGGTTAGATACTTTGGAATTGGCTTGGTGGCATTTTTTCTGTCAAGAATCCAAAATCCTTTGAAGACATTCTAGATTGCAGTAAAATAAAATATCCAGTAGTGCATGAGATTTGGTTCATTGCTGCATATAATGTTATGGTAGACATTTGGTTCACAAGGAACACAGTCTTCTTTGACAGTGTAGCTCCCAATGTGGTAAATGCTAAAAAGAAAATACTCATAATGATCAAAGATTGTGAAGTGAGGCTTAAGGGCTATACAAATAATTCCAGATATGATATTTCAATTATGCTCTTCTTTGAGATTAAATACAGGAAAATGGAACTTCCTAAAGTCATTGAATGCTTCTTTCATATGCCTGAGGAGAACTACATCTTACTATGATGTGATGGAGCGTCAAGAGGTAATCCTGGCATCTCTGGTTATGGTTAGAGATTGCTATGGCCATTTTATTGCTGCTGAAAGTGGCGGTCTTGGTATAACAACAAACTTTGTAGCTGAAGCAATGGGAACTCTTTGTGCATTAGAATGGGAAGTCAAACATAATAAGCTTCAGGTCATTGTGAATGCTGATTCAAAGGCTTCCATATCAGTTTTCTCAAACAACAACTTGCCCTGGTTTGCATTGGCTAGATGGGAACTGGTATGCAAAGCTTTAAAGAAGATCCATTTCAACCATGTATACAGGTACGTAAACTTCTCTGTTGATTTTTTTTTGCAAAGAAAGGGTGTCATCTTCAAAGAAAGCAAGTAGTGAAATTCTCAACAAGACCTGCAAATATGCAGATGATGAAGCTACCCGACACTCCATACTATAGATTTGAATAATTGATTCACTGCCTAATTTTGCATTATCTTTTGATATTTGTATTTCAGCCAAATATTAGTTTGTTGTTCTCTTCTATTGGGCCTTGGACATGTTTTCCTCCTTAGCCCATCTTCAGTTTTATTTTGTAATGACCCGTCCCTCCACCGATACTGTCCCCACTTAGCCACTGCGGTTATCCGGCAGTGTGGGGTTTTCAACGGGCATCGCTGCGGTAATCCAGCAGTAACTTCCCGGATGGTCACCCATCCCTAGATTGCTCCCGCCCGAGCACGCTTAACTGCAGAGTTTTCTGCCAACTCTTGAGCCAATTGTGCTGAAAAGGCCTCGGTGTTAGGGAAGGACAAATCATTACTTATATTCCATTCGGCCAACCACTGCCGAATATCGGGGTATTACAATACCACCACCTTAAATTGGAGCCGTCCTCGGCTCCAGAATATATTCGCAAGCTCAGATCTCCGACGTTCCCTACCCCTCATGAGAAGTACCTGGAACAACCCCGTCCAGCGTACCTTCTCACCCTCGGCAGGTGAACCGTCGTCGGCTCTGATACCATTTGTAATGACCCGTCCCTCCACCGATACTGTCCCCACTTAGCCACTGCGGTTATCCGGCAGTGTGGGGTTTTCAACGGGCATCGCTGCGGTAATCCAGCAGTAACTTCCCGGATGGTCACCCATCCCTGGATTGCTCCCGCCCGAGCACGCTTAACTGCAAAGTTTTCTGCCAACTCTGGAGCCAATTTTGCTGAAAAGGCCTCGGTGTTAGGGAAGGACAAATCATTACTTATATTCCATTCGGCCAACCACTGCCGAATATCGGGGTATTACAATAATTGTAATACCCCGATATTCGGCAGTGGTTGGCCGAATGGAATATAAGTAATGATTTGTCCTTCCCTAACACCGAGGCCTTTTCAGCACAATTGGCTCCAGAGTTGGCAGAAAACTCTGCAGTTAAGCGTGCTCGGGCGGGAGCAATCCGGGGATGGGTGACCATCCGGGAAGTTACTGCTGGATTACCGCAGCGATGCCCGTTGAAAACCCCACACTGCCGGATAACCGCAGTGGCTAAGTGGGGACAGTATCGGTGGAGGGACGGGTCATTACAAATGGTATCAGAGCCGACGACGGTTCACCTGCCGAGGGTGAGAAGGTACGCTGGAAGGGGTTGTTCCAGGTGCTTCTCATGAGGGGTAGGGAACGTCGGAGATCTGAGCTTGCGAATATATTCTGGAGCCGAGGACGGCTCCAATTTAAGGTGGTGGTATTGTAATACCCCGATATTCGGCAGTGGTTGGCCGAATGGAATATAAGTAATGATTTGTCCTTCCCTAACACCGAGGCCTTTTCAGCACAATTGGCTCAAGAGTTGGCAGAAAACTCTGCAGTTAAGCGTGCTCGGGCGGGAGCAATCCAGGGATGGGTGACCATCCGGGAAGTTACTGCTATATTACCGCAGCGATACCCGTTCAAAACCCCATACTGCCGGATAACCGCAGTGGCTAAGTGGGGACAGTATCGGTGGAGGGACGGGTCATTACATATTTTTTGTTTCTTTCAGTTTCCTTTTGTAACCTTTTTATATTAATAAAATATAGGTTTTTTGGGTTGAAAAAGAAAATTCTTCTTTGTAATATGAGTAGCTAAATCCTTTGTTGATTAAGGATGAATTCAATGTTCTAAGCGTGAAGCTTTATTAATAATACAAATCTATTGAGAGTTTTTATCATCATCGTTTGTCTTTACCATATCTAGGGTTTATGAGTGATTCTTAGATTGATTTGGGATGCATACTAGATTAGTCTATTGATTGTTCTATTGCTAGTAGAAGTTATGAGATAAGCAATCGTCGATTAACTCTCTACACAAGTAGAAATCGCGATACCTTACAGAGGGATTCTGTGGAGAAATCGTGTGTGAAGAAAACACCAGCAAGTAAACCTTGATCTAAGAGTTTAACTACTGGAATCAACCTAAATTCACAAAGCTTAAGGCGTTCGATTGGATTACACCTTGAGTGATCTACTACTTGGTGGTTCGTTGGATAGAATCTGGTAGTCGAGAACTTCTGTATCCAGTGATTGAAGGAGTTTTGGGGATAACACTGATCTAGCTGTTATTCTACGGTTGGTGATGAATGGTTCTTACGAACGATAGATAAGTATACTAATCCATCTATCGCTTGGTAACGGCGAAGGATTCCCTAATCATCTCTTTTATTTATTTTCTTTATATTTATCTTATAACCAAACCCCCCTTTGTTATTTACTTTATCTTGCTGATTAAATAACCTATCAATTACACATCTGTCTATGAGAACGATCTCTTACTACCGCTATATTACCAGTTAATTAGTGGGAAATATATTTATTAATTTGTTGAGCCTACGACAGCCCAGACATCTTCTCTCCTTATCTCTAATAAATGTGAGGTGGAAGTACTAAACTCCATACCTATGCTTAAAAAAAAAATCATCTAATAATGTTTACTACTTTTGTGAATGAATATGGTAAAAAGGAGAGAGTAAAAAGTACACCACCAACTTTTTCGTTCGGTATCCCTGTATGGACAAAGCCTAATACAATTGCAAGCAGACTAACTTAATGATCCTTTACAATATGTGTGTAGAGTTTATATCTCTATCGCTTCTCAACCAGTACTTATAGACTAAGGAGTCTGTGAACCTGATTGTTAAGAAAAGTACTTGGACGATATCAAAAATCAATATCCAAGATAATTCTAATCGTATCCAAATAATCAAATCGTAATTCTTCCACGTAATAAACTTGTTATCTATCATTCAAGATGCGAATTCTATAAGAAATAAGTCTCATAATCGATCACAATTATATGGAGGTATATACTAAGATTGAATACGTACTACTTGAGTAAATCCTATTATAAGGATAAATAATATAACGCGGAAAAGGAAAAACACAAGAAGTCGGAAGTTTTGTTGAAGAGGAAATCGCAACTGTAGAAAAACCCGGGGACCTCGTCCAGATTTGAACACCAAATTGTATTAAGCCGCTACAAACTCTAGCCTAATATAAACTTGGGAATTGAATGTAGTTGAGACGGAATCCACCTCCAAGCGATTCAGTTACAGTCGCGCTCCTTACGTCTCTTGAACATCGCAAGGCTCTACGCAATTGATTTCCTTAGCTGACGTCCTTTACAACCTAATAATTGCTTCAACCTAAGTGAAGACTTTTGATACCAATATGCCTTTAACATATAAGCCTATTTGATTTCCATTTAGATCAAAGATCAAGGATTGGAAATTTGTTTGCAATAGACAAAGCTATCAATCCCCACAAAAACGAAACACTTACATTCACTTAGATGAGAAATCTGGATTCTTTACTGCCTCTCGAACAATTTTCAACATATCAATTAAGGATAGTTTTCTGATATCTATCTTGAGGAAACATAAAGTCTGAGACGAAGAGAATTTTGTGATTTCTATCTATATTTCCTGAAAGAGATTACGAGAACCTCGATAACATAAAATCAAGTCAGGATACACGAACTATCAAGATAAAGATAGTCGTACCCGGCTTCACAAATCCCCAAAGTGAAGTATTTTAGTCGTAGACCTAATTATGTTTCTCAGATTAAACTTACGTCAATAGAGGACGACGCTAGCTATCAACTAGGACACAAAATGTCATGGATTGAATTTCCCAGTTGAAAGAGCATCTCTATTTATAGTTTTTCAAGACCGAGGGTTGCTTAGAATTCAAGCTAAGATAACTTGAGAATTAAGCAAACATTTTCTTTATTTAGATGAAATTATAGTTAGGGTTTCAATTAAGCATGTGAGAATTAGTCTTGAAAATACAATAGAAGAATATACATAGTTTTCCGGTTACGGAACCATGTATAATGACCGTTCTCTTTGGAAAACATGCCTTACGAACTATACGAAATTTGATGTTCATTTAAACACCTGAGAGTTTAATCATGATGCACACACATAAGTGTTTTAGTGATCAATGATGTCTTAGAAGTGTTTAAGAGAGTCATATCAATTCTAAAGTATTTTGTTTTTTAAAATAAGTCTTTGAGCATATGCTAAATTCTATCGGGATCTTTGGTGAAACAGTTTGTGAACCGTAAGGCTAGTTCATGAGTCATGGTGCTACGATTTGTGAACCGGGTTCGCCAACCCTACTCGGCTCGAGAACTCAGATGTCTACGAATCGTGAACCGAGTTCATCAACTGTAGTCCTTTTCTGCCAACATTAAAATTCAGATCACCATGGTTCTTGAACTGTCCCCAACTGAACTTGCGGTTTGCGAACTGGTTCACCAACTTTCCCTGTATTTCTGAAACTCAGATATTTATGGTTTATGAAGTGGTTCTCTAACATCCCATACCTAGGCTGGAACTATACCAAAAAAATTACAAACTGATGTATTTTCAAATGTTGTTGTAGATAGTGGTGAAAACTGGGTTCTTTTCGAACTTGTGAAGGTAACTCTTTTTTTTTTAAGATTTAAACAAATAAATAAATGAAGGAAATTAATAATAATGTCAAGATTTTAGAAAGATTAAGGCTCAGGATTCACTATTACTTCAAGTTGATTGGTTATAAATAATATTCAGAAATTATTATTACGTTCTTTTTCTTATTAAATCACTTTAATTTAAAAGGTGTCCAAATTTAAGTTGTAATCCTTAAGCATGATTATCAAAGATATATTCTAAGCATAACAATCAAACTGATCACAAATAATTAAGAAACCATTTATCCCTTTTTTTCTATTTTATCCAGTGAAGTAAATAAAATAAAATTTAACGAAAATTATAAATAAAAATATTACCAATCAAACATGAGTGAATAGATCCTCCATTGCCTCAATCACCAGGTATTTAGCCGCTCATCTGTTGAAAACCTCTCAAGAATTTCATTGATGCTCAAAGTGTTTTACAATGAAGAGAAAAGACAAGAAAATGATGTAAAACAAGAGTTGCGACCCACAGAAGCGTCCAGAGTCAACGACAGAGCTGAAGTGTTTTGTCGTTGGGAACTACGACCAACAGAAGACAGTCGATGTCACTGTTGATAAAACGACGGTCCTGGAGAGTTGTTCTTCACGTTCTTTCCTCGCAGCAGCAGCAGCAGCAGTAGCAGAACCAGAATCTCTGCAACTTGGATTTCTTGCTCTGTAGTGCTCTATACCCCTCCCAATTCTCTCTCAACTTCGCTAGCTTCAATTGTACGTGTATTTATAGTGAATTGAGGCCAATAATCCGACCATTGATTGCGTATATACTCTCTTTAATTCGATTATTCCTTGCCAAAAAATAGAGAATAATTGCCATTTAAAGAATTTTCTCACCCCAACTTGTCCTTCACGCTCCATTCGACTTATTCACGCCTCAACACTCTTCCAACGCAGCAAAACTCCCCCATGCACACAAGAACTTCCAATTTTTGCTCGTGTTACAGTACACGCTATGTTTTGGTGTGTGTGAATCATACCAAAAAATTCCAGCCAAATTTGATCGATCATGTCACCCATACTATGTTCCTTAACCTATATCACATCTCTATACCAAATTTCAGCCATTGAATCGACCCATAGCTCCTTCATTTTGATGATCGAAATTCTGCCAGAACTGTTTAGAAATTTCCCGCCAAAATCGTTTCAAATGGGGAAGAAACTGGTAGCCCCCTATCCAGAGTAGGGGTGCGAATAGCAGCTGCCTTGGGGGTGACCTGGGGGTTCCCCTTAGTAATTAGGTTACCCCTTATCCAAAAGCGAGAGTCTGAATAACACTTGTCCTCCGGGTGCCAAAATCAACTTTTCGAGCCGAATTTTCCAAAAATGTTTATTTCCTAAAAATACATAAAGACACAATATTAGTACAAAAATAGAGTTCCAACAATACGGACATTGAGGACAAATTAGACACAAAAATATGTCTATCAAATACCCCCAAACTTATTATTTGCTAGTCCTCGAGCAAAACTAATAAAAAATAAATAAAACCGAGTTAATCTCGGGAGGGTTTACCAGAGGTGTGCCCACAAAACCATTACTCCAGACCCTAGCTATCTACAACGAACCTTGGAAGGCACTAAAGAATCTCCTTGGTTGGCATACAATCATTGACTATAGGAGGAAGTACCCTGATGCGAAATTCCAATTGCTATACACGAGTTTGCACTCAAGCATACTAAAATTAATATAAAGTGACAGAGATCTACTCAGATAGTTGCACTATGGACATCATATTCGGAGTCAAACTAATCATATGGATAGAAAAAGGAGATGGAAATAGAAAAATGTAGATGGTTTTGATGTTAACCAAATGATCGATGTTTCACATATTTTTCTGAAGGCCACTGCCAGAATGATCCTATCCTAATGGACTGAGATACCGGTCTGACTAATATCAACACAACTGGCATATACAAGGGAACCAGTGGTCAATAACTTAAATCTAGATCAACAAACTGGCAAATACAAGGGAACCAGCAGTTGACTACACAGAACAATAACCATTTTTTTTTTAACTTAACGGCATGAATAGATCTTTTTGATCCAAGCGCATGCTTCTTGTCAGCAGATTACACGATAGTTCCCACGGGTCCTGCATTCCACGCTTGCTTAGGCGACGGAAACAGGGAGAACACACGCATATTGCTATCCAAGTGTTAATACTTATTCCGATTGGTCTAACTGGTCCGGTCTTTTTTTTTTTTGGAACTCAGTCACTCTATTCACCCTAGCAGGGTAACAACTTGAATCGTGTGCCCCACCAATCACTTGAAAAACAAGAAAAAAAAAAATGAAAAGGACTCGACGAGATATGGAAACTATCATGTTATTTCTAACACCTGAGCTCTGTGCTTTTATGAATAGACTCTATAGATGTTTCCATCTAGTCAGATTGGTTCCTCAACTCCTAAACAATGTTTCCATCCACTTAGATTAGTTAGTGCTATCCTGAATACGCATAAATTTCTAGGCTCTGGAGTTTATTTATTGCAACTTAAAACTAACAAAAAGTTTCTTCCCCACCCCCAAACTTAAATCTAACATTGTCCTCAATGTTTCTAATGAAAGAGCAGTACCAAAAGTAACATAACACGAGGAGAAGTTGGAAAGATAGTACCTGGGTGAAGAAAATCAAAAACTAATATACAACATACAATCCGCCTCGATGGTCAATCAAGGGTAAACAGGGTCCTCCAGAGGGACCTCCTCAACATCACCTGTAGGCAAGGGCTCTAAAAAGGGTTTCAATCTCTGACCGTTAACCTTCGAAGAACTACTACCATCCGGTGACTTAATTTCAACAGCTCCATGAGGAAAAACAGTGCGAACAATAAAAGGACCCGTCCACCGAGAACGCAACTTCCCAGGGAAAATGTAAGCGGGTATCATACAGAAGAACTTTTTGACCTGGAGAAAATGTCTTTCTTAGAATATTCCTATCATGCACAAGTTTCATTTTGTTCTTATACTCCTTCGCACTATCATACGCACTCTACGAATCTCTTCCAACTCATTGAGCTGGAGTTTCCTATGGGCTCCTGCCTTGTCGAGTGAAAAATTTAGCTGCTTAACAGCCCAATAAGCTCTATGTTCTAACT
Organism: Papaver somniferum; assembly: GCF_003573695.1. Classification (NCBI taxonomy): domain Eukaryota; kingdom Viridiplantae; phylum Streptophyta; class Magnoliopsida; order Ranunculales; family Papaveraceae; genus Papaver; species Papaver somniferum. Next base: position 63,044,967 of record NC_039365.1, read on the forward strand.
CAACAGGTAAATGACATGCCTTGCCATAAACAAGCCGATAAGGCGACATTCCAATAGGAGTCTTAAACGCAGTACGGTAAGCCCATAAGGCATCAGTAAGCCTAGACGACCAGTCTTTCCGATTAGGATTAACTGTTTTCTCTAATATACGTTTTATCTCCCTATTGGAAACCTCAACTTGACCACTAGTCTGTGGATGATACGGGGTAGCTACCTTATGAGTAATACCATATTTCTTCATTAAAAGCCTAAAAGGTCCATTACAAAAGTGCGACCCTCCATCACTAATTATAGCTCGCGGTGTACCAAAACGTGTAAGTATATTTTCTTTCAAGAACTCTATCACAACCCTATGGTCATTGGTTTTACACGCAACCGCTTCAATCCACTTAGAGACATAGTCTACAGCGACAAGGATGTATAGGTTACCAAAAGAATTAGGGAACGGACCCATAAAGTCAATACCCCACACATCAAAGACCTCAACAATCAGAATCGGGTTCAAGGGCATCATGTTCCTACGGGAAATGGTTCCTAATTTCTGGCAACGTTCACAAGTAACACAGTAACTATGGGAGTCTTTAAACAACGAAGGCCAATAGAATCCACACAATATCTTAGCAGCAGTCTTCTTAGCACTAAAGTGACCCCCACAAGCATGATCATGACAAAAGGAAATAATACTGGACTGGTCACTCTCAGGTATACATCTCCTAATAATCTGGTCTGGACAATACTTAAACAAATAAGGATCATCCCAAAAGAAGTGCTTAACCTCGGCTAAAAATCTAGAACGATCTTGTTTACCCCAATGTTGGGGCATTCGACCAGTAACAAGATAGTTCACTATATTCGCATACCAAGGTAATTGGGTAACAAAGAACAATTGTTCATCAGGAAAGCTATCCCTTATAGGAAGGGAATCATCTGGGGAACTAACAACTAGCCTAGACAAGTGATCTGCTACAACATTTTCGGCACCCTTTTTGTCTCTAATGTCTGGAGAAAACTCTTGCAACAACAGAATCCACCTAATCAATCTAGGTTTAGTATCCTTCTTAGACAAAAGATATTTTAAAGCAGCATGATCAGTATATATGATGATCTTAGAACCTAAGAGATAGGGTCTAAACTTGTCTAAGGCAAACACAATGGCTAATAGTTCCTTCTCGGTAGTGGTATAGTTCAACTGGGCATCATTCAGAGTTTTGCTAGCATAGTAAATCACATGAAGTAACTTTTTTCTCGCTGACCTAGCACAACACCAATAGCATAATCTGAAGCATCACATGATCTCAAAGGGTAGGTTCCAGTTGGGTGCCTGGACTATGGGGGCGTAGTGAGTAATGACTTAAGCTTCTCAAAAGCCTCTAAACAAGCATCATCAAAGACAAACTTAACATCTTTTGCAAGCAAATTGCAAAGAGGTCTAGACATCAAGCTAAAATCCTTAATGAAACGACGATAAAAACCAGCATGCCCTAAGAATGACCTAATATCTCTTACGGTTTTTGGGACCGGTAAAGTTTTAATAAGGTCAACTTTGGCTCTATCTACCTCTATACCCTTTGAAGATACAATATGCCCTAGAACAATTCCTGAACGAACCATAAAGTGACATTTCTCCCAATTAAGCACTAAATTCTTTTCCTTACACCTAGTCAAAACTAATGACAAATGATGCAAGCACTCATCGAAAGACGAACCAAACACTGAAAAATCATCCATAAAGACCTCTAAGAACCGTTCTACCATGTCAGAAAATATGCTCATCATGCAACGCTGAAAAGTCGCAGGGGCATTACATAGCCCGAAAGGCATGCGTCTATACGCAAAGGTACCAAAGGGACAGGTAAAAGTGGTTTTCTCCTGGTCTTCTGGGGAAATAACGATCTGATTATATCCAGAGTAGCCATCTAAAAAGCAGTAGTGACTATGTCCAGCTAATCTCTCTAGCATCTGGTCGATGAAGGGAAGGGGAAAGTGGTCCTTCCTAGTGACCTTGTTCAATTTCCTATAGTCAATACAAACACCGCCAACCCGTGGTCACTCGGGTCGGGATTAACTCATTGTTATCATTCTGGACTACAGTAATACCAGATTTCTTGGGAACAACCTGAACGGGGCTGACCCACTTACTGTCTGAAATAGGGTAGATAATGCCTGCATCTAATAGCTTAAGAACCTCAGTTCGAACTACTTCTTTCATATTGGGGTTTAGTCGACGTTGCATCTCCCTAGAAGGTTTGGTGTCTTCCTCTAAATAGATCTGATGCATACAAACAGTAGGACTTATACCCTTAATGTCTGCTATGGTCCACCCTAAAGCTTCCTTGTTGTTTTGAAGGACGGTTACTAGCCTACTTTCCTGATCTCTATCCAAGTCGGAAGAAACAATCACAGGTAAAGTCTCAGACGGGCCTAAAAACACATACTTCAGGGTATCTGGCAATGGTTTTAGGTCCAACTTAGGAGGCTCTTCTAAAGAAGGAACTAGGGTAGACTTAGAAACTGGTAGTGGTTCGAACTTAGGTTTCCATCCATTACTAGTATCTAACAAAGGGGTTGAATCTAACAAAGCATTCACCTCATTAATCACCTTATCATCATCAAAATCAATCCCAAAGTGAGCTAGGCATTTCTCTAATGGATCTTCTAACAAAGTGTTTGGTAATGACTCCTCGACTAATGTTCCTATCATGTTCACCTCTTCTATATTCGAGTCATCTAGTTCAGAGGGTAGCTTACTAATATTAAAAATGTTCAGCTCAATAGTCATATTACCAAAAGACAAATTCATAATACCATTTCGACAGTTAATGATCGCATTGGATGTAGCTAAAAACGGGCGACCTAAAATCACTGGTATTTGGTTCTCTGGGTCAGGGATAGGTTGGGTATCTAGGATAACAAAATCCACCGGATATATAAACTTGTCGACCTCTATGAGAACATCCTCGATCACACCACGAGGAATTTTAACGGACCTATCAGCTAACTGAAGTGTCATCTGTGTAGGTTTCATCTCACCAAGTCCTAGCTTAAGGTACACATGGTATGGCAGTAAGTTCACACTGGCTCCTAAGTCAAGCAACGCTTTCTCAACACGGTACTTACCTATTGTACAAGCAATGGTAGGGGACCCTGGGTCTTTATACTTAGGAGTAGTGGTATTCTGAATAATAGAACTCACATGACTAGCTATGAAGGCTTTCTTCTGGACACTGAGCTTACGCTTTCGCGTACACAAGTCCTTAAGGAACTTGGCATAAGAGGGAATCTGCCTAATTGCATCTAATAATGGAAGGTTGATATTAACCTGCTTAAAAACCTCCAATATATCATTAAAGTTGGACTCCCTCTTAGTCGGAACTAGCAGCTGGGGGAACGGGGCTCTGGGAACAAAGCCGGGCTCATCAGGACCCTCATTGGTCTCTTTGGAGACTCTATCAGTCTCCTCATTTTCTGGCTCATAAGGGTGAACTACAGCATGTTCACTATCAGGCATGGCAACCTTATTGTCAACTTTCTTTCCACTCCTAAGGGTTGTAATAGAGTTCACATGATTGTACGATTTCTCTGCTTTAGGATTGGGTTGAGTTTGACTAGGAAACTTACCTTTTTCCCTCAAAGACTCATTTATATGACTAACCTGGGTTTTCAACTCGGAAATAGCCTGAGAGTTAGCCTGACCTATTCTCTTATTTTCTTCTATACCTTGAGCAACAGATTGCTGAAACTCATAGTGTTACGAGTTAACAAAGCAAGAGACTCTTCTAAACTCATAATCTTCTTATCCGAAGGGTTCTGAAACTGTGCCGGGGCTGAAGGATTCTTAGGATAGCCAAAACCTGGGGGAGCTTGAGAGTTACTAGACTGACCTTGATTCTGGCCCTTAGACCAAGAAAGGTTGGGATGGTTTCTCCAGCCAGGGTTATAGGTTTCTGAATAAGGGTCAAACTTCTGACGGTTATCGAATCTAGTGTTTTATAAAGAGCATTGGCTTGCTCTTCAACAGTATGGTCTTCCCAAAAAGGCTCTATTCTACCACTAGTACCACTAGAATGACCTAATTCCAACGCTTCTAACCTTTTGGCTATGGCTGCTATTTTAGCATCTGACTCATAGGATCCTTCTACCCTATTGACATTTCCTCTACTTAGAAGAATTGTTTTCTGGGGTTCCCTATTATTTTCCCATTGTTGGGTCTTATTGGCGATTTCATTCAAAAATGTCATCGCCTCATCAACAGTTTTATTCTCAAACCCACCTGTGCATAAGGACTCAACCATGGTCGTTGTTGAATAGTCTAAACCCTCGTAGAGGATCTGAACTAACCTAACCTTCTCTAAACCATGATGAGGACATTGAGAAATTAAGTCATTGAACCTTTCTAAATACCTATATAAAGATTCTCCCTCTTGTTGAGCAAAAGTACAAATTTGTGTCCTAATAGACGATGTTTTGTGCCTTGGGAAAAACTTATGTATAAAGGCAGATGTAAGTTGTTCATAGGTTTCAATTGACTCAGAATCCAAACTATACAGCCAAGATTTGGCTTTATCTTTTAAGGAAAAGGGGAATAACCTAAGTTTCAGTGCATCATCACTAAGGTTTTTAATTTTCAGAGTACTACATACTTCCTCAAATTCCCTAACATGAAAATAGGGGTTCTCATTCTCTTTTCCTAAAAAGGTTGGGAGCATCTGTAAAGTCCCAGGTTTGAGTTCATAATTTGCCTCGGTTTCAGCTAACTTGATACAAGACGGACGAGAGGTCCTAGTTGGGTTCAATAAAGCTTTTAAAGTTGCCATTTGGCACTACCAAAGGACTAGGAGAAATTTCTTCACAAAGACGCAGATTCTCAAAACTGAAGTTTCCAAAAACGGGCTCTCAAAGAAGATCTTCGAGCTCCCCGCCTTACAGAAGAACTACTAGGTTTTCGCTAATCAATCGACCTAGAGTATCTCTTTTCCAATCCATATTAACAAATCGGGCATACACTAAAAAAATCAAAAAGAAATAAAAATCCTAACAGGAAGGTTCTAGAAATCACACAGCAGGCTGACTCGACTTTACCACAGCAAACCTAGAGATTTCTAGCAAACAACAAGCATGATGGCTCACTTAGATTGTTTCTAGACTAGTTTCTATATCTCGAAAGGGAATTCGTTACAATTTAAGCAAACCCCTCTGGAATCAATCCGAGTCAAAGTAAGTTGAATCGAGGCGAGGGAAGCTCAGTGGAGCTTTGATACCCAAGGCCTCACCGCAGTACAAGGCGGCGCAGTCACGCTTTCAACTCACAGAAACCGTCATGAACTTCGAAGTATGCTAAAAGAATAACCAATATCCTTCGAAATTTTTTACTAACAAGCTCGATACCCTATAGGTCTCTTTCTAATCAGATTTTAAAGCTTGGGTTCGCGTTAGGTTTTGTTCTCCTAAAGCGGGCAAGAAGGGAGCGGTGATTAAATCCGAACCCTTATCTTGTTTAGGCCAGACCTTGCCCTTTACTAGGAAAATAAAGACAATCCAAATTCGTCCTCAATCAATGATCACCTTAAGGAATACAGTAACTCGCTTACAGGAGATTCGCGAGTGTTTCGATTGGACTTACCTCCCGTACCAGACGGGGGATGAGCCATTGTCGTCGACTCGGGCCACGACTCCTATGCCGTGTGCGAACCCGAGGGGCCGAGGTGATATTGTAATCACCGTCCTTCCCTGCACACAGTTTTTATTTAACTACCCTTCCGAAGGGTTTAAAAAAAAATAATAATAAAGTCCAAGAGTCCAGTCCAAAGTCAAAATAAAGTAAAGTGCAAAAGAAAAAGAAAAATAACCTAAAAAAAAATATAAAATCTCTCTTTTTTTTTCTCTCTTTTCTATATATAAAACAAAAAAAATTCCTCTTTCGCTCATTTCGCTTTAAGCTTTTCCTTCCAAGGTCCTTAGTACTCCACTTCGAACCTGCAAATCAAAGACAAAAAGAAACGTGAAAAGGAAAAAAATAATAAACCTAAAAAAAATTCTACCTAAGCACAGGTCCGCGTCGGCGGCGCCAAAAATTTGATGTATTTTCAAATGTTGTTGTAGATAGTGGTGAAAACTGGGTTCTTTTCGAACTTGTGAAGGTAACTCTTTTTTTTTTAAGATTTAAACAAATAAATAAATGAAGGAAATTAATAGTAATGTCAAGATTTTAGAAAGATTAAGGCTCAGGATTCACTATTACTTCAAGTTGATTGGTTATAAATAATATTTCAGAAATTATTATTAAGCTCTTTTTCTTATTAAATCACTTTTTAATTTAAAAGGTGTCCAAATATTAAGTTGTAATCCTTAAGCATGATTTATCAAAGAATATATTCTAAGCATAAAACATCAAACTGATTCACAAATAATTAAGAAAACCATTTTATCCCTTTTTTTATATTTTTATCCAAGTGAAGTAAATAAAATAAATAATTAACGAAAATTATAAATAAAAATATTACCAATCAAACATGAGTGAATAGATCCTCCATTGCCTCAATCACCAGGTATTTTAGCCGCTCATCATGTTGGAAAACCTCTCAAAGAATTTCATTGATGCTCAAAAGTGTTTTACAATGAAGAGAAAGACAAGAAAATGATGTAAAACAAGATTTTGCGACCCACAGAAGGCGTCCAGAGTCAACGACAGAGCTGAAGTGCTGTTGTCGTTGGGAAACTACGACCCACAGAAGACAGTCGATGTCACTGTTGATAAACGACGGTCCTGGAGAGTATGTTCTTCACGTTCTTCCTCCTCGCAGCAGCAGCAGCAGTAGCAGAACCAGAATCTCTGCAACTTGGATTTTCTTGCTCTGTAGTGCTCTATACCCCTCCCAATTCTCTCTCAACTTCGCTAGCTTCAATTGTACGTGTATTTATAGTGAATTGAGGCCAATAATCCGACCATTGATTGCGTATATACTCTCTTTAATTCGATTATTCCTTGCTGCAAAAAATAGAGAATAATTGCCATTTAAAGAATTTTCTCACCCCAACTTGCTTCCTTCACGCTCCCATTCGACTTATTCACGCCTCAACTCTTCCAACGCCAGCAAAACTCCCCCATGCACACAAGAACTTCAATTTTGCTCGTGTTACAGTACACGTGCTATGTTTTGGGTGTGTGAATCATACCAAAAATTCCAGCCAAATTTGATCGATCATGTCACCCATACTATGTTCCTTAACCTATATCACATCTCTATACCAAATTTCATCCATTGAATCGACCCATAGCTCCTTCATTTTGATGATCGAAATTCTGCCAGAACTGTTTAGAAATTTCCCGCCAAAATCGTTTCAAATGGGGAAGAAACTGGTAGCCCCCTATCCAGAGTAGGGGTGCGAATAGCAGCTGCCTTGGGGGTGACCTGGGGGTTCCCCTTAGTAATTAGGTTACCCCTTATCCAAAAGCGAGAGTCCGAATAACACTTGTCCTCCGGGTGCCAAAATCAACTTTTCGAGCCGAATTTTCCAAAAATGTTTATTTCCTAAAAATACTTAAAAACACAATATTAGTACAAAAATAGAGTTCCAACAATACGGACATTGAGGACAAATTAGACACAAAAATGTGTCTATCAAATACCCCAAAACTTATTATTTGCTAGTCCTCGAGCAAAACTAATAAATAAATAAAACCGAGTTAATCTCGGTAGGGTTTACCAGAGGTGTGCCCACAAAACCATTACTCCAGACCCTAGCTATCTACAACGAACCTTGGAAGGCACAAAAGAATCTCCTTGGTTGGCATACAATCATTGACTATAGGAGGAAGTACCCTGATGCGAAATTCCAATTGCTGTACACGAGTTTGCACTCAAGCATACTAAAATTCATATAAAGTGACAGAGCTCTACTCAGATAGTTGCACTATGGACATCATATTCAGAGTCAAACTAATCATATGGATAGAAAAAGGAGATGGAAATAGAAAAATGTAGATGGTTTTGATGTTAACCAAATGATCGATGTTTCACATATCTGTCTGAAGGCCACTGCCAGAATGATCCTATCCTAATGGACTGAGATACCGGTCTGACTAATATCAACACAACTGGCATATACAAGGGAACCAGTGGTTAATAACTTAAATCTAGATCAACAAACTGGCAAATACAAGGGAACCAGCAGGTGACTACACATAACAATAACCATATATTTTTTTTAAACTTAACGGCATGAATAGATCTTTTTGATCCAAGCGCATGCTTCTTGTCAGCAGATTACACGATAGTTCCCACGGGTCCTGCATTCCACGCTTGCTTAGGCGACGGAAACAGGAAGAACACATGCATATTGCTATCCAAGTGTTAATACTTATTCCGATTGGTCTAACTGGTCCGGTCTTTTTTTTTTTTTTTTTTGGAACTCAGTCACTCTAATTCACCCTAGCAGTGGTAACAACTTGAATCGTGTGCCCCACCTAATCACTTAGAGAAACATAGTTTAAAAAAAAATAAAAAATGAAAAGGACTCAACGAGATATGGTGAAATTATCATGTTATTACTAACCCCTGAGCTCTGTGCTTTTATGAATAGACTCTATAGATGTTTCCATCTAATCAGATTGGTTCCTCAACTCCTACAACCAAGATGCTTCCATCCACTTAGATTAGTTAGTGCCATCCTGAATACGCATAAATTTCTAGGCTCTGGAGTTTATTTATTGCAACTTAAAACTAACAAAAAGTTTCTTCCCCACCCCCAACTTAAATCTAACATTGTCCTCAATGTTTCTAATGAAAGAGCAGTACCAAAAGTAACATAACACGAGGAGAAGTTGGAAAGATAGTACCTGGGTGAAGAAAATCAAAAACTAATATACAACATATAATCCGCCTCGATGGTCAATCAAGGGTAAAAAGGGTCCTCCAGAGGGACCTCCTCAACATCACCTGTAGGCAAGGGCTCTAAAAAGGGTTTCAATCTCTGACCGTTAACCTTCGAAGAACTACTACCATCCGGTGACTTAATTTCAACAGCTCCATGAGGAAAAACAGTGCGAACAATAAAAGGACCCGTCCACCAAGAACACAACTTCCCAGGGAAAAGATGTAAGCGGGTATCATACAAAAGAACTTTTTGACCTGGAGAAAATGTCTTTCTTAGAATATTCCTATCATGCACAAGTTTCATTTTGTTCTTATACTCCTTCGCACTATCATACGCATCTCTACGAATCTCTTCCAACTCATTGAGCTGGAGTTTCCTATGGGCTCCTGCCTTGTCGAGTGAAAAATTTAGCTGCTTAACATCCCAATAAGCTCTATGTTCTAACTCAACAGGTAAATGACATGCCTTGCCATAAACAAGCCGATAAGGCGACATTCCAATAGGAGTCTTAAACGCAGTACGGTAAGCCCATAAGGCATCAGTAAGCCTAGACGACCAGTCTTTCCGATTAGGATTAACTGTTTTCTCTAATATACGTTTTATATCCCTATTGGAAACCTCAACTTGACCACTAGTCTGTGGATGATACGGGGTAGCTACCTTATGAGTAATACCATATTTCTTCATTAAAATCCTAAAAGGTCCATTACAAAAGTGCGACCCTCCATCACTAATTATAGCTCACGGTGTACCAAAACGTGTAAGTATATTTTCTTTCAAGAACTCTATCACAACCCTATGGTCATTGGTTTTACACGCAACCGATTCAATCCACTTAGAGACATAGTCTACAGCGACAAGGATGTATAGGTTACCAAAAGAATTAGGGAACGGACCCATAAAGTCAATACCCCACACATCAAAGACCTCAACAATCATAATCGGGTTCAAGGGCATCATGTTCCTACGGGAAATGGTTCCTAATTTCTGGCAACGTTCACAAGTAACACAGTAACTATGGGAGTCTTTAAACAACGAAGGCCAATAGAATCCACACTGCAATATCTTAGCAGCAGTCTTCTTAGCACTAAAGTGACCCCCACAAGCATGATCATGACAAAAGGAAATAATAATGGACTGTTCACTCTCAGGTATACATCTCCTAATAATCTGGTCTGGACAATACTTAAACAAATAAGGATCATCCCAAAAGAATTGCTTAACCTCAGCTAAAAATCTAGAACGATCTTGTTTACCCCAATGTTGGGGCATTCGACTAGTAACAAGATAGTTCACTATATTCGCATACCAAGGTAATTGGGTAACAAAGAATAATTGTTCATTAGGAAAGCTATCCCTTATAGGAAGGGAATCATCTGGGGAACTAACAACTAGCCTAGACAAGTGATCTGCTACAACATTTTCGGCACCCTTTTTGTGTCTAATGTCTGGAGAAAACTCTTGCAACAACAGAATCCACCTAATCAATCTAGGTTTAGTATCCTTCTTAGACAAAAGATATTTTAAAGCAGCATGATCAGTATATATGATGTTCTTAGAACCTAAGAGATAGGGTCTAAACTTGTCTAAGGCAAACACAATGGCTAATAGTTCCTTCTCGGTAGTGGTATAGTTCAACTGGGCATCATTCAGAGTTTTGCTAGCATAGTAAATCACATGAAGTAACTTTTTTTCTCGCTGACCTAGCACAACACCAATAGCATAATCCGAAGCATCACACTTGATCTCAAAGGGTAGGTTCCAGTTGGGTGCCTGGACTATGGGGGGAGTAGTGAGTAATGACTTAAGCTTCTCGAAAGCCTCTAAACAAGCATCATCAAAGAAAAACTTAACATCTTTTGCAAGCAAATTGCAAAGAGGTCTAGACATCAAGCTAAAATCCTTAATGAAACGACGATAAAAACCAGCATGCCCTAAGAATGACCTAATATCTCTTACGGTTTTTGGGACCGGTAAAGTTTTAATAAGGTCAACTTTGGCTCTATCTACCTCTATACCCTTTGAAGATACAATATGCCCTAGAACAATTCCTGAACGAACCATAAAGTGACATTTCTCCCAATTAAGCACTAAATTTTTTCCTTACACCTAGTCAAAACTAATGACAAATGATGCAAGCACTCATCGAAAGACGAACCAAACACTGAAAAATCATCCATAAAGACCTCTAAGAACCGTTCTACCATGTCAGAAAATATGCTCATCATGCAACGCTGAAAAGTCGCAGGGGCATTACATAGCCCGAAAGGCATGCGTCTATACGCAAAGGTACCAAAGGGACAGGTAAAAGTGGTTTTCTCCTGGTCTTCTGGGGCAATAACGATCTGATTATATCCAGAGTAGCCATCTAAAAAGCAGTAGTGACTATGTCCAGCTAATCTCTCTAGCATCTGGTCGATGAAGGGAAGGGGAAAGTGGTCCTTCCTAGTGACCTTGTTCAATTTCCTATAGTCAATACAAACACGCCAACCCGTGGTCACTCGGGTCGGGATTAACTCATTGTTATCATTCTGGACTACAGTAATACCAGATTTCTTGGGAACAACCTGAACGGGGCTGACCCACTTACTGTCTGAAATAGGGTAGATAATGTGCATCTAATAGCTTAAGAACCTCAGTTCGAACTACTTCTTTCATATTGGGGTTTAGTCGACGTTGCATCTCCCTAGAAGGTTTGGTGTCTTCCTCTAAATAGATCTGATGCATACAAACAGTAGGACTTATACCCTTAATGTCTGCTATGGTCCACCCTAAAGCTTCCTTGTTGTTTTGAAGGACGGTTACTAGCCTACTTTCCTGATCTCTATCCAAGTCGGAAGAAACAATCACAGGTAAAGTCTCAGACGGGCCTAAAAACACATACTTCAGGGTATCTGGCAATGGTTTTAGGTCCAACTTAGGAGGCTCTTCTAAAGAAGGAACTAGGGTAGACTTAGAAACTGGTAGTGGTTCGAACTTAGGTTTCCATCCATTACTAGTATCTAACAAAGGGGTTGAATCTAACAAAGCATTCACCTCATTAATCACCTTATCATCATCAAAATCAATCCCAAAGTTAGCTAGGCATTTCTTTAATGGATCTTCTAACAAAGTGTTTGGTAATGACTCCTCGACTAATGTTCTTATCATGTTCACCTCTTCTATATTCGAGTCATCTAATTCAGAGGGTAGCTTACTAATATTAAAAATGTTCAGCTCAATGGTCATATTACCAAAAGACAAATTCATAATACCATTTCGACAGTTAATGATCGCATTGGATGTAGCTAAAAACGGGCGACCTAAAATCACTGGTATTTGGTTCTCTGGGTCAGGGATAGGTTGGGTATCTAGGATAACAAAATCCACCGGATATATAAACTTGTCGACCTCTATGAGAACATCCTCGATCACACCACGAGGAATTTTAATGGACCTATTTGCTAACTGAAGTGTCATCTGTGTAGGTTTCATCTCACCAAGTCCTAGCTTAAGGTACACATGGTATGGCAGTAAGTTCACACTGGCTCCTAAGTCAAGCAACGCTTTCTCAACACGGTACTTACCTATTGTACAAGAAATGGTAGGGGATCCTGGGTCTTTATACTTAGGAGTAGTGGTATTCTGAAGAATAGAACTCACATGACTAGCTATGAAGGCTTTATTCTGGACACTGAGCTTACGCTTTCGCGTACACAAGTCCTTAAGGAACTTGGCATAAGAGGGAATCTGCCTAATTGCATCTAATAACGTCATCGCCTCATCAACAGTTTTATTCTCAAACCCTATTATTTTCTGGGGTTCCCTATTATTTTCCCATTGTTGGGTCTTATTGGCGATTTCATTCAAAAATGTCATCGCCTCATCAACAGTTTTATTCTCAAACCCACCTGTGCAAAAGGACTCAACCATGGTCGTTGTTGAATAGTCTAAACCCTCGTAGAGGATCTGAACTAACCTAACCTTCTCTAAACCATGATGAGGACATTGAGAAATTAAGTCATTGAACCTTTCTAAATACCTATATAAAGATTCTCCCTCTTGTTGAGCAAAAGTACAAATTTGTGTCCTAATAAACGATGTTTTGTGCCTTGGTAAAAACTTATGTATAAAGGCAGATGTAAGTTCTTCGTAGGTTTCAATTGACTCAGAATCCAAACTATACATCCAAGATGGCTTTATCTTTTAAGGAAAAGGGGAATAACCTAAGTTTCAGTGCATCATCACTAAGGTTTTTAATTTTCAGAGTACTACATACTTCCTCAAATTCCCTAACATGAAATTAGGGGTTCTCATTTTCTTTTCCTAAAAAGGTTGGGAGCATCTGTAAAGTCCCAGGTTTGAGTTCATAATTTGCCTCGGTTTCAGCTAACTTAATACAAGACGGACGAGAGGTCCTAGTTGGGTTCAATAAAGCTTTTAAAGTTGCCATTTATGGCACTACCAAAGGACTAGGAGAAATTTCTTCACAAAGACGCAGATTCTCAAAACTGAAGTTTCCAAAAACAGGGCTCTCAAAAGAACAATCTTCGAGCTCCCTGCTTATATCAGAAGAACTACTAGGTTTTTCGCTAATCAATCGACCTAGAGTATCTCTTTTCCAAGCCCTATTAACAAAATCGGGCATACACTAAAAAAATCAAAAAGAAATAAAAATCCTAACAGGAAGGTTCTAGAAATCACACAGCAGGCTGACTCGACTTTACCACAGCAAACCTAGAGATTTCTAGCAAACAACAAGCATGATGGCTCACTTAGATTGTTTCTAGACTAGTTTCTATATCTCGAAAGGGAATTCGTTACAATTTAAGCAAACCCCTCTGGAATCAATCCGAGTCAAAGTAAGTTGAATCGAGGCGAGGGAAGCTCAGTGGAGCTTTGATACCCAAGGCCTCACCGCAGTACAAGGCGGCGCAGTCACGCTTTCAACTCACAAAAACCGTCATGAACTTCGAAGTATGCTAAAAGAATAACCAATATCCTTCGAAATTTTTTCCTAACAAGATCGATACCCTATAGGTCTCTTTCTAATCAGATTTTAAAGCTTGGGTTCGCGTTAGGTTTTGTTCTCCTAAAGCGGGCAAGAAGGGAGCGGTGATGAAATACGAACCCTTATCTTGTTTAGGCCAGGTCTTTCCCTTTACTAGGAAAATAAAGACAATCCAAATTCGTCCTCAATCAATGATCACCTTAAGGAATACAGTAACTCGCTTACAGGAGATTCGCGAGTGTTTCGATTGGACTTACCTCCCGTACCAGACGGGGGATGAGCCATTGTCGTCGACTCGGGCCACGACTCCTATTGCGTGTACGAACCCGAGGGGTCGAGGTGATATTGTAATCACCGTCCTTCCCTGCACACAGTTTGTATTTAACTACCCTTCCGTAGGGTTTAAAAATAATAATAATAATAAAGTTCAAGAGTCCAGTCCAAAGTCAAAATAAAGTAAAGTGCAAAAGAAAAAGAAAAATAACCTAAAAAAAATACATATAAAAATCTCTTTTTTTTCTCTCTTTTCTATATATAAAACAAAAAAAAATTCCTCTTTCGCTCCTTTCGCTTTAAGCTTTTCCTTACAAGGTCCTTAGTACTCCACTTCGAACCTGCAAATCAAAGACAAAAAGAAACGTAAAAAGGAAAAAAAATAATAAACCTAAAAAAAATTCTACCTAAGTACAGGTCCGCGTCGGCGGCGCCAAAAATTTGATGTATTTTCAAATGTTGTTGTAGATAGTGGTGAAAACTGGGTTCTTTTCGAACTTGTGAAGGTAACTCTTTTTTATTTTAAGATTTAAACAAATAAATAAATGAAGGAAATTAATAGTAATGTCAAGATTTTAGAAAGATTAAGGCTCAGGATTCACTATTACTTCAAGTTGATTGGTTATAAATAATATTTCAGAAATTATTATTAAGCTCTTTTTCTTATTAAATCACTTTTTAATTTAAAAGGTGTCCAAATATTAAGTTGTAATCCTTAAGCATGATTTATCAAAGAATATATTCTAAGCATAAAACATCAAACTGATTCACAAATAATTAAGAAAACCATTTTATCCCTTTTTTTATATTTTTATCCAAGTGAAGTAAATAAAATAAATAATTAACGAAAATTATAAATAAAAATATTACCAATCAAACATGAGTGAATAGATCCTCCATTGCCTCAATCACCAGGTATTTTAGCCGCTCATCATGTTGGAAAACCTCTCAAAGAATTTCATTGATGCTCAAAAGTGTTTTACAATGAAGAGAAAGACAAGAAAATGATGTAAAACAAGATTTTGCGACCCACAGAAGGCGTCCAGAGTCAACGACAGAGCTGAAGTGTTGTTGTTGTTGGGAAACTACGACCCACAGAAGACAGTCCAAGTCACTGTTGATAAACGACGGTCCTGGAGAGTCTGTTCTTCACGTTCTTCCTCCTCGCAGCAGCAGCAGCAGTAACAGAACCAGAATCTCTGCAACTTGGATTTTCTTGCTCTGTAGTGCTCTAAACCCCTCCCAATTCTCTCTCAACTTCGCTAACTTCAATTGTACGTGTATTTATAGTGAATTGAGGCCAATAATCCGACCATTGATTGCGTATATACTCTCTTTAATTCGATTATTCCTTGCTGCCAAAAATAGAGAATAATTGTCATTTAAAGAATTTTCTCATGCCAACTTGCTTCCTGCACGCTCCCATTCGACTTATTCACGCCACAACACTCTTCCAACGCCAGCAGAACTCCCCCATGCACACAAGAACTTCAATTTTGCTCGTGTTACAGTACACGTGCTCTGTTTTGGGTGTGTGAATCATACTGAAAATTCCAGCCAAATTTGATCGATCATGTCACCCATACTATGTTCCTTAACCTATATCACATCTCTATACCAAATTTCAGCCATTGAATCGACCCATAACTCCTTCATTTTGACGATCGAAATTCTGCCAGAACTGTTTAGAAATTTCCCGCCAAAATCGTTTCAAATGGGGAAGAAACTGGTAGCCCCCTATCCAGAGTAGGGGTGCGAATAGCATCTGCCTTGGGGGTGACCTGGGGGTTCCCCTTAGTAATTAGGTTACCCCTTATCCAAAAGCGAGAGTCCGAATAACACTTGTCCTCCGGGTGCCAAAATCAACTTTTCGAGCCGAATTTTCCAAAAATGTTTATTTCCTAAAAATACATAAAAACACAATATTAGTACAAAAATAGAGTTCCAACAATACGGACATTGAGGACAAATTAGACACAAAAATGTGTCTATCACAAACCAAATAGAGTTCCCAAAATCCAAAAGTCATGTACAAATCCACCCCAAAAAATAAAGACTCGGGAACATGCAGTAAAAATGATAGTGAGCCAATTATAAATGAGGGAACAATGATGATCAACCACCGCATACAATGATGATCAACCACCGCATCCAAGCAATAAAAGAGAAATGGATGCTTAACTTTTTCCATGAATGCTTTAAAAATTAGTATTTCTTATATACATACAAATTGGTTTAGTGAAAAAATTAGTCATCAAGAACAATGAGAAATTTGTGCTAGAATAATGAAAATATAATAATCAACTTCTCTTTAGTTGTTTTTGTTGCAGTTGAAAATATATTAAACATATCCAAAATCAGTAATAGACTTATACAACCACTCCTGAAAAGAGTAAACACAACAATCAATTACAATGGAAAGAAGTATGTTCTTTAGAATTACTATACAATATATATGGAAGTAAAAAACTCTAATGTAACCATCAATCAAGCAGCATAACTCATAAATAAGATCAATACCATACCCTCAAATTCGTTGTACACAGAAAGATAGACCTACAAATGATTTTATATCTCCCATACCTTTATCACTATAAGTATCATGTAATGTCCAACCTGACATGCATCACCAACTTCTAGTTTTAAACGCTTCAGAATATTGTTGGCAAACTCATTCACCAATAAGGTGGTGATTCTTCATTCTTCTTTGTTTTCTGAATCTTCATGATTAGTAAGATTAATTAAGTGGTTTCCAATGGATTCTGGTCCTAAAACCACTCCAATTAATGAATTTAATGGAGATAAATTAGGTTTTTCAGTTGGAAAAAAAGTTCCATCAATAAATTTACCAGATGACTTATTTGAAGAAGCATCAAATCCGCGGAAGTTTTCTTTGATTGGTCGTCTAAATTTACAGAATATTGAGTTCATAGATGCATCTATAATTCTGAGGAAACAATGGAAATTAGTTGGGGAATGCAAGCTTATTCCATTAGGAAAAGGTTTTTTCACCATCAAACTAGATAATGAAATTGATCGAAACTACATCAAAGCAGGAAAATGGGAAGTGAATTATCAAGTTCTAAGATTAAGAAATTGGGTATCAAATTTTCGTCCTGCCAATGTTAGAACATCTAAATCTCAAGTGTGGATTCGTTTTCCTGGTTTGGGTCTTGAGTTCTGGAAGGAGAAAATACTGTTTGAAATCTGTTTGAAATAGGCACTCCAATCAAGATAGATGTAGCTACTGCAAAATGTGAGGTTGGGTATTATCCTAATGTTTTGGTTGAGGTGGATTTTGATCAACCAATTCCTAGTAAGATTTGGATTAACACAAAATTTGGAGGTTTCTTTCAAGATGTTCTGATTCACGAATGTCCAAAATTCTGTTCCACTTGCAAAATAGTAGGGCATATTGTTACTGAATGTTATGTGGAACGAAATAAAAACAGAACCTCTGCTACTAATATCAATGCTCATAAGCTATCGTCTCAAGGTACTAAATCATCTTCATAGGGTACTAATTCTCAAGTTACTAAATCATCTTCACATGGTACTAATTCAGTTAATGCTATTCCTTTTGATATTTGTGATCCTAATGCTAGAGAAGAAGAAGATTATGTGGTAAAGTCAATCGATGCAAATAATATTTTAAATCCACATATGGAAAATATATCCATCAACTCTGGAAGATTTGAGTCTATTGCCTATGAACAATCTGAACCCACAGAAGAATCTGTTATTATGGAGGTGTCAAAAATTATGGAAGTAGCAGAGCAAAATTCTTTGGAAAATTCTGTAATCAAATTTGTTAATGGAAGTAATGGAAAGGTGATTGAGGAGCCTATTCCTGTAACATCTTGGGCAAAGATAGTGGAGAAGGAAATGGTAAGTACAACAAGTGAAGTTGCAAGTACAGCAGGAAAAACTAGACTTGTAAGTACATCTAAAATCAAAACTCCAGAACAACAAAAGGTTAGTAAACAAGTGCCAGTCAAATACAATTTTAGGAAAAATCGTGGAAAATGGAGTTTTAAAAGCTCTCAATCCAATCAATGAAGAATTTATATTGGAACTTAAGGGGCCTGAGAAGACCAAGGACCCAAGATAAATTATGGTGTTATGTTAAACAATTTAATCCTTCTCTTGTATGGATAGCTGAACCAAAAGTAAAATGTAGTGCTTCTTTTTGCCACAAACTAAATCTGCCTGGAATACAGAGTATGGCAATTCATAATTCTACTTCTTCAAATATAAAGGGTAATATATGGTTATTTTGGAATAAAAGTCTTGCAACTCCTCAAGTAATTTCAATTTCAAGCCAGATGATCACAGTGGGTGGTGGAGATGTTTTAGGTTCTGGAGTTCATGCACATGTTGGTATTACACAAATGAGGTTTATATGGTCTAAAATGGAAATGATTAGTGAACTGCAAAAGCCTTGGATAGTCCTTGGAGATTTCAATGCCTTAACTTCAATTACAGAAAAGGTTGGTGGTGGGGCTCCTAATAAAACTGCAATGTTAGATTTCATAAATTGTTTAAACAATTGTGAACTTATTCAAGCTCCTTAAACAAGTCTAGATTATTCATGGTCCAACTGTCAGCAGGGAATAAAAAGAATTTTGAGCAATCTGGATAGAGTAGTCTTTAATCAAAAGTGGTTACAAATATATGGTGATTGGGGATACAAAGTTGGATTAAGAATGGTATATGATCATGCACCCTTGATGGGAGGATGTGCAAGTGTGCCAAAGCCAAAGAATGCACCTAAAAAGTTTCAAAAAATGTGGATACATCATCCAAATTTTCTACAAGTGGTGGCAGATAGTTGGTCTCAAGAAGTTAATGGTGATCCTTCTTTTGTTTTTATTAGAAAGTTAAAGAATATTAAGCAAAGCCTTTATGAATGGAACTGTAGTGTGTTTGGTAATGTTGATATTAAGATACAAGAAGCTGAAGTTAAAGTTAAAAAGGCTATGGAAGAATCAGATGAAGACCTATTTAATGATAATCCTCTAAATACTTTAGTGGAAGCTCAGAATGAATTATCTAGCAGAGAAGTGCAGAAAAGTATACTTTTAAAGCAAAAATCAAGAGTAAAATGGGTTAAGGTGGGTGCTGCAAATACAATTTTTTTCATACAAACATGAAGATAAGGCAATCCATTAATCAAATAAGTGAGTTAGAAGATACAAATGGTAATATCATTATGGATCAAGAAAAAATTGCATCTGAACTTGTCAAGTACTTTGAGAACAGATTTCAATATAAAGAAGTAAACATTGTAGAATCACTACTTGATGTGGTTCCTAATCTAATCAGTTCTGAAGATCAAGCTATTTTGGATTCTACTCCAACAGCAGAAGAAATTAAAGACACAGTTTTCTCAATTGATGCAAATAGTTCTCCTGGTCCAGATGGATTTTCTGGAATATTCTACAAAACATGTTGGGACATAGTTCATCAAGATCTAATAAAATCCATTCAGTTTTGTTGGAATAAAAATTTTATTCCTAAGGGACTAAATTCCAGCTTCTTAACTCTTCTTCCAAAATGTCAAGGTGCAAAAACTGCTTCTCAGTTCAGACCAATTGGATTAAGCAATGTCAGCTTCAAGATTACAACAAAGTTAATTACCTTAAGAATGAGTACTTTAATGAATAAGCTTGTATCTCCTCAACAGGCTGCTTATATCAAAGGGAGAAATATACAAGAACAAGTCCTGTTAGCATCTGAAATGGTAAATAAAATGAAGAAAAAAGGAAGAGGAGGAAATGTAGGACTTAAACTAGACATATCTCAAGCATATGATGCAGTCAGCTGGGAATTTCTTATGCAAGTGCTTCTTAAGTATGGTTTCTCTTCTTCTTGGTGTAATTGGTTGCTAACTATCCTTCAATCTGCAAGAATTTCAGTTATGGTGAATGGTGGACCATGTGGATTTTTTCTTGTGGGAAGGGGCTTAAGGCAAGGAGATCTACTGTCTCCCTTATTGTTTATTCTAATGGAAGATGTGCTCAATAGAAATATAACCAAATTGGTTCAAGAAGAAAAAAATCATTCCTATGGTGGTGAAAAAAGGTATATATCCAACACACATATTCTTTATTGATGATGTATTTATATTTTGTAATAGTGCTAAGAAGAGTTTGCAGAATATCATGGAATTACTTGGACAATATCAGTCCAGCTCTGGACAATGTATCAACAGAGTTAAGAGTAAATGTTTTATTGGTGGAGTCATTACTGCACAAAAACAGATAATTAGTGACAGATTGCAAATGGAAATAGCTAAATATCCAGATAAATACCTTGGAGTTATTTTTGCTCCAGGTAGAGTCACTGTATCAATGGTATGGCCAATTGTGGAAATGTTGCAAGATAAACTGGCTAAATGGAAGGGAAAAATGCTATCTTTTCAAGACAGGCTTGTCTTAATAAAGTCGGTACTATGTAGTATTCCATTATATAATATGTCCATCTATAAATGGCCTGCATCAGTCATTAAGATATGTGAAAGAATAATCAGAAATTTTTTATGGTCTGGAGACAGTGAAGTAAGAAAATTCAAAACACTATCATGGAAGAAGGTTTGTACTCCTTTTACTGAAGGAGGATTGGGAATAAGAAGAATGAAAACAGTGAATAAAGCTTTATTGATGAAGATGATGTGGAAGATTCTTAACTCATAAGAAAAATGGGCTAGGTTTTTTGTCTCCAAATACACAGATAAAAATGGCCAATGAAATACAAATTGGAAACAATCATCAGTTTGGTCTGGACTGAAATGGTCTTGGTCTTCATTGCAAGATGATGTAAGATGGTGCATTGGTGATGGCTCCAAAATATCAGTATGGTTTGATACCTGGTTAGGGGAAAATCCTATTATACATGACATTGGTTTCAACAATTTTGTTAAATGTAATATAGATATGAAGGTTAAAGAGCTACTTGATGGAACAAATTGGAGCATACCTGAGGAAATGAAAAAAATACTTTAATGCTATGAGTTTGCCTGAAGTCAATGGTGGAAAAGATATCATGGTGTGGAGTGCTGATTTAAAAGGAAAATTCTCAACATCCGCAGCAGTGGAAAAATTAAGATCAAGAGAACCTAAAGTAAGTTGGCCAAATTATATCTGGAAATCATTTCTTTACCCATCCATCGCAAGTAATATCTGGAAGCTGCAGCATCAAATTTATATAGATGATGAAATTATGATGAAGAATGGTTATGATATGGTGTCCAGATGTTGCATTTGCACAAAAGAACAAGATACTATGGAGCATACCTGTGGGAGTGTGAATTCAGTACACAAATATGAACTTGGATTTGTTCAATTTTTGGTTTTGAGAATCCACAATCTTTCAGTGATATCTGCAGAGTAGCTCAACAAAAAGTCCCTTGGTAAAGGAAGTATGGATGACTGCTTCTTGTTCAATCATGAAAGAACTATGGTTTCAAAGGAACAAAAAGCTATTTGAAGAAAAAGCTCCTCAAATCAATGATTTTAAAAGGAAAGTATGGATATATGTGCATGAGGGTGGTCTCAGAATGAAGGGCACAAAATGGGGACAACACTATGGTCATAATATCATTGATATATTTCAATTAGGTATAATAAGCATCAAGTACAGTTGCATCAAAGAATGTTATTGGGAAGCTCCATAACAACGTTTCATATTATTCTGCTGTGATGGTTCATCATTTGGCAATCCAGGTGCAGCTGGATTTGGTATTATTTCCAGGAATTCAAAGTGTGAAGTTATTGGAGCAATGTCAAGAGGGATTGGAACTGCAACAAACTATATTGCTGAAATCTTGGCAGTAATCTGTGCACTGGAGTGGGCCTGTGTCTTGAATGCTTCAATGGTAATTATAAGGGCAGACTCAAAAACTGTTCTACATGATTTTTGCAATGATATCATTCCATGTATGTTCAGAACAAGATGGATAAATGCAAAAAAAAAAAGCTAGAATGCATAGTATTTCAACATGGTTATAGAGAAATCAACTTCTTTGCAGATGACTTGGCCAAAAGGGGTGCAATATTACAAGCTGGTGAAAGAATCTACACTGGAAGACCAGCTTTCCTAAAAAGAATAAAAATGCTCAATGTAGTCTACTACAGATTTTGTTAAGTTTTTCTTATTCTTGTGTAATTTTCCTTTTTGGTCCTTCATATCATTGTGATGTAAATTTTTTGTAATTTGGCTATTCAATTAATAAAAAATATGTGATTAAGCAAAAAAAAAAAAAAAAACTCATTCACCAACTAAAAAAAGAATAAGAAAAGGGTAATACATATTAAATAATGAAAAGTTGATCTTCAGATAAATTCAAGGCTCAAAGAAAGAGCGATAAGTATCGAAATCATCTTTGAATTCATTCTAGTCTCGGCTTCAGCAAGAGGTACTGGGGCTAAAAGAGAAAGAGCAATAGATCGGCAAGTATTTAGTAGCAAGTCAAGTGAATGCGGACTATCCGACTCCATTGACCCAGTTCGAGGCACATGGTTAGCCCAAAATCGAAGATCGAAAGTATCGGTTAGCATAGAGCTGAGCCCAATCGGAGATCGAGAGGGAGGCGCTTTACATATCTTCTCCGAACGAGAAGAAGAACCCAATTCAATAACCTTTCTTTTCCCTAAAAAGAGGAAAGGAAAACAAAAACGAGACATTAATTAATCGCGACACTAAAACGATCAATTGATAATATAAAAAATAAATATAATAAAATATAATAATAAACCAAAAAAGGGTAGAATGGAGAGAAGAAAGCTTACTCAACAAAGAATTTCTTTTTAACTTCACGGAGTTAGTCATGATATTCTCATGCTCCCAAGCACCGTGAATGATCAACAAACATATATCATTGAACCTAGAGCTATCAAATCCTTTATACGTAACTGGGTTGTTATGCTCAAAACCAAAAGACAATTTTGGACTCTTGCTGAAAAGGTTATTAAGGTAAGAACCAAGAACATAGCGAACTTCATAACAATGGAGAATCCTCTCCACTATAGTCTCCTCCTCCTCAGAGAGATTATAATTCCTATGTGTTACTATATGCATATAGTCAAAGAACTTAGATTCCATCGCAACAGGAGCATGGTTAATATGCCAAAATAGTTCACGGTTTAACGCATGAATAGGCAAAACAAAGCCACACTGAAGATGAGACTCAGGGTCAAGATCTCAACAACTTCACAGTCTCTAACCTCATAGACGTATTTGGTGTAAGGAGAGGGCCACCTAACCTCCATGCCAATCCCAGTAAGCAGGTTACAAAACCCAAAGATGATATAAGAAGGACACGGAGTTGGAAAAGAAAAGAAGGGGTCTCGTGAACTGATTAAAAAAAATAAAATAAAATCTGACTGAAAAAAATTACGAGAAATAGTTTGAAATCTAAAAAAAATAAAAATAAAATAAAAAGGAAAGAGGAAGATATTGTAAAATAAAATTACAGATATGATTTTCTTATGAAAGAAAGATTAGATAAGGGAGAATAAAAAGAGTAACCGTTATAGCCGATACATCTTCCCCACTAAAATTCTCCACAATTATGAAAAGTGGCAATAAACCTACTACCTCAGGTCATAACAATCTATGATCTCAATGGGTCAAGAAAACCCAGTTTACACTCTTCGATTTTCGAAAAGGTAAAAAATATATTCTCTAACTTTTCGAATTACGGAAAAGGCTAAATTAATATACCAACATAAAATATTGTGCTCATTATGAGAAAACAATAATTGTTGGAGTTACCATGGATTATCGGCTAGTATTCCCCATATGAATCAAATAAATGCCCAAAAATAGACGTGTGTCAAATGACCTTCATAGGTGTAGTAAATGCAACCTCGATAGCTATTGACGAACCAATATCTTTACCTAGAGATATTCCCCCTTTTGAGAGAGAGAGAGGCATATCAGATCAGAGAGATCTCAAATATGCCAAGTCTAGGTAATATCGCCCGAACAAAACTAATTTTTATTTCTTATCTAAGTTGAGATGTAAATATGATATTTACACCAAAAATAAAAGTCACATCTCCTCCAGCTGAAAAAAGCAATCTGAACTGCTATAAGCAGAGAAAAATAATCAAAGTTTATATAAAGTCCAGTCAAATACTAAACTTTAAGTAAACTAAGGAAAAATATGTAAATGACAAAATATAACATCTACCAAATGCTGACAGTTGTACAGTTTATACGAGCTAGAGCGCTGAGAGAAAACCTAGGTCGAGGTCGGGGGAACGAGTCTTTAGTACGTGTCGGACTTAAAGAACATCAAATTCCCATAATCATGACCTGAAGACTAGAAGTAAACCACGTGCATAATCTGAGTTATGGAGCCCACAGTGAAGATAGAGACCGAAGACACACTTAGAAGTCAGAACCAAGAGCTCACGACCTGAAGTAAGAGCCACGTGACAAGGGAGAGCTACCCAGGTCGAAAAGGTTGTTTGAGAAGGAAGTAATGTTCGGAGTAGATAAAGACGTCATCTCCGACTAGATTAAGGCGGTTTCCAATTAGATATGCTTCCTGCGTGATAACTACACTAGTATAAATATCCAGAAAGGCCATGCTCGTAAACCAAGTACAATGTATATAATTTTTACTAATCAATAAAGAAATACTTTTTAGTGATTCTCTCTCTCCTAATACCTTCTGAACTGACAATCTAACTGATAGAGAAGACAACTACAATTCCCCAACAAGTGTGAATTGCAACAATCACATGTAAAGTACCATAATTGATCAGACTCGGTGATCAACTAACCGGATCATCAGATCTTAACTCTGTATAGGTACATATACAAAGTCTATACTCCCAGGATGCGAAATATGCATCTTCAGACATCTAGCATGGTATCAAGGATTTGAGGGGCATATTTTTTCAAATGCTTCCATAAGCAATATGTACCATTTTTTCCAATATTTGCAACATATTTATTCTTATAGTGACGACATCTAGCATAGTTTAGATCTTCCTAGTAAAGATTTCGATATCTCTCTTCACTTCAAAAAAAAAAAAAAACTAGAGCCCTTTCATCTTTCTTGCTCAGATTTGGTGCTTTTGGACCAGATCTGAGCAAGGATTATTGTTTTTCTTTCGTTTAAGTAGATTTCTAATTGAATAAGATGTTGTTTTTTAGTTTATGGTGTCTTTTGACACATTTCTTCACCATTTTGGTGATTTTATCTTCGCTTTTTGGGCGATTTTTTTCCGCTTTGAGAACGATTATTTCTTCACTTTGATGGTGATTTGTTCAATCTTTGTTGGTTGTTTCATGGCTTGTTATTCTAGATTTGAGAACATCAACGATTTAACACGGTATTGCTTTGAGTCCATCTTCAGGAAAACGGATTTAAGTCATCCGGGTTTTTCGTTCATATATATACAAGATTAAGGGCTAAGCACTCCTTTCTTTTTGGAGCATATCTTGTTATAGAAGACAAACATTCAAAATGGTCAGAACTGATTCCGGATTATACCATCTTTTCTCTCTACTTTCCATACAAATTTTGGGTACCTTTGCGGTATTTTACTCTTTCTCTTCGCGAATTACATGTAATTGGTATCTTTATTTGTATTTGGGTTTTCATTTTCTTGTATTTTGATGTTCTTTTTCTTGTAAACAATCATGTATCACCTTTTTGGATTGAATGAAATGTGGTTTGATTGTTCATCTAAAAAAAAAGATCTTCCTAGTAAAATATTTTCATATTTCAGATATAAGTTTGGTTTTTTGTTTGTCTTCATCAACTTTTATTGTAGCTGGTGTACCTTGATTTTGAATTTGATGTATCCATCTGACAACCTTCAACAAACATTGAACATTCAGTCATCAAACATTGAAATACTACAAACAATGGGGATTACGGAATCTAATTTACAGTCAATACTAATTGAGACAACATATATCACATTATACCCACCACTGAATAAACAACAACGAAATGTATACAAAAGAAAAAGAAAAATCAAAGAGAGACCACAATTCAGGATAGTCACAGACATACTTTGTTGAAGACATATATGCAAAGCAATACACACTGAAATTACGAGGGTATACAAATATACCACGCCTTTTCGTTTCAACCTATAAGTCTGATACCAAGTGTAATCATTTATGGACAAAGTCGAGATAATACAACAACAAGGTATTCACTTGACAACAGTTACGGTACAAGACGGATTGTCTATAGGGTCAATGTCAAGTGATTAGGATTTAACGTACAAGTGTTATTTACTTTATTATAACAAAATAATTATAATGTGGAAGTAGAGTAAATGAAACAACAATATTTTGTTAACGAGGAAACCGTAAATGCAGAAAAATCCTGGGACCTAGTCCAGTTTTGAATACTCTCATAATTAAGCCGCTATACAAATAACAAAGCCAACTTCGTATAGTTGAGACCAAGTAATCTACCCCTAGTTACTTAGTCCCCTTAGTATCCATACGTCTATGACCGTCTAGTCACGAACGTGAATCCCAAGACATAAATAACTATCTCGAGTTTCTTTACCAATGTAAAGTCTTAAGTACTCAACTCCTTTTGATCGTCTTCCAACAGTAAAGGAACAAAGCTGTTTGGTACCTACTCCAATAATCTTTTAGTTCATTGAGTTTTTACAAAGGCTCTTATGTTTAAATTAGTAAAATCCTTTCTCGGGTAAGATCAATCCAAATCACTAACTTAGATTCAGATTCACAACTATCAGATTCGGATATTGATAAATACCACCGCATGATAGTTGCTGATCTATACGACTATATGATCAAATCTATCAAAGATAAACAAGATCTAAGTCGGATCCCAGTCGATCAAGATGTGTGCGCAAATCACGAGATATGATAACCAATAAGATTTTTTTTTTTGTCTTTAAATCTTCAATTGCCTTCTTTTGTACCTGCATACCACAAACTTGAATCTACTTATGATCGATCATACACATAACAGGGTCCATTAACAATGGATGATCACAAGTTGTCCTTATAACTAAAAACAGTTATAAAGATCCCGTCAATACTTTGATCTAGTTTGAGTGACCCTTATGTCAGAAGAAAAGGCTCTCAAGAATAATCAAACTAGGTGCAATCAAAGTTTCAACAACCGTTAGTCAATCAAATCAATAATCGAAAACTAAAATAACAATGCAATTATCTAGTTTCCCACCAATGGTACTCGTAGAGTTTTTTGATCTCACAAAAGTCTTTAAACGAGCGGTCGTTAGAGATTTCGCCTAATTAGGGTACTTTCCTTTTCGGATAAACGACTCTACCAGAAACAACACGAATGAAGTTTGTCTGGCTCTTAGGATACTTTGCATTTCTTATGATAGTTTGCAAGAAATGCAAACTCAACTATTTATAGACCAAGAATGTTTGGACAACAAGGAAATTCCTAAATTCAAAATATTCTCATATGTAATAAGTACCTAATTTTGGTTTTCATATTTCCAACCATTATCCAACCTGTAATTCTGAAATCTCTCAGTAAAAAATATCTAATATTAGTTTAGCACTTTGCACTTAACTAATATAACTTTCCAAGAGATATGTTTTGATTTGCTGGAAAATCATAAACATATAATCAGAATTCTTAATTAAAGATTCTCAATATTTCGGAATGTGATCACCTTGAGTATCAAGGAATATCTTTGAACAATAAAAAATAAGAATTATATTCGTGTTCAAATTATGTCGACATCTGGAACTTTCCTATTTAAAAAACCCTAATTTAAAACTCACACAAAACCATAAAGTAATATGTGAATATATATGATCGGTTTTGCTATTGAGACCGGTTCTACCATGACTCCTAACATAGGTTAAGATCGGTTATACCAAGTTTCCAAATATAGGTAGGGATCGGTTCTACCATGACTCCCAAAAATAGCTGGGATCGATTCTACCATGATTCCCAATATAGGTAAGGATCGGTTCTACCAAGACTCTCAACAATATCTAGGATCGCTTCCACCATGTATCATAATATAGGTAAGGATCGGTTCTACCAAGAATCTCAATATAAGTCAAGATCAGTTCTACCGAACATCCCAAACTATGTAAAGATCGATTCTACCATAACTCTCAACATAAGTCAAGATCGGTTCTACCAAAGTTCTTATCTAGGTTCGAATTGGTCATCCAATAGATCTTCAATGAAACCCTGACCAAAACGCCTATTGATTTCTTTTCAATTAAGAAACAAGTTTCGCATATGTACTTCCTTTAAACATTTGTAATCAAACATAGTTTACTAGAATAAAATCACACCTATATCCAACACACAATCAAGTAACAAGTTACATAGATTACGTCGATGTCGCATTTACGAACTTCAAAAGATAAACGTTATACTTCGTAATCAAATATTCTTCCTTGACACTTTGATCATAATAAAATGACCAAGTCTAATACTAGGGTATTAAAAATAACCTCACATGTTATGTTTTCAATCTTAAACGACTTGAAAGGAACGATAGGAATGGAAACAAGTTAAGTCAGTATCAATAACCTCAAGTGGAAGGATGATGTCTTCATTGTAGTCGATACGTCTTCACGATCTTTAGTTCTTCAGAGTAATACTTGTATGTCTCAACATTCCTAAACTTTCTAGCCTAACCTAAACGAATTTGACTATAGTACATTTAATCAAGCGACTCTAATTGCGTTTTGATACTAAAATATGACAACCAAACTTGACATACCAACGCTTGGTGGGATCAACCGAGCAATGCTCTAACACATACTTTCTTACTCAGATAAAAGAATCCTCTAAGTAAGCTACATGTATGTCTAGAATCAAAAAGATCCTACAAACGCAGATCAAACCGGAACAAAATCAACTTCAAGTTCTTACCTCAATTACGTTACTCCATCCCTATTATATCTAAGTATATCTGAATTTGTAATACTCTCTACAAGCGAGGTCTTCCAAATCAAGTCATACATTCAGTATCCACAAATTGACGACTCAAACAACTGTTTTCCCAGTGCATATCCTTATAAAGTAACAAACCATGAGCAGAGATTATCTGAGATATATGTTCTTGTCAGTATTGAAAATGAATGCATATAAACTTAAATGCATAAAATCTTGAAAGTAAACCTTATGGTATTTGCCAACGTGAGCAGTCTACCTTCCTTGTAGAATCACCTATAACTAAAAGGTCTGCAACACCATAAAACGAAACTATTTAAACCCTAACTATGAAAAGAGTAGATAATGATAAAATTTAACAAAATTAAACAGAAACCATATTGTATAATAAAAAACCAATATCAGAAAACACATTAGCTCAATCATTTCTCAACTTGTTGTTGTTTAATTTTCAGTTTCACAGAATAAACTAATTCAACCCTAAATCAAACATGCATGTAATTCATAAGAGCATTATTGAGAAGATGCAATCGATTTACCTTAATAGCTAGCAGTAGCAGGTGAAGAACATAAGAACCCTAAACCAGATGAAGAAGAAGAACATATATAAGAAGAAGTGAACAAAAAGAATAAGTGAAGAAGATGCAGAGAAGATGATGACAGTGAGACTCTTCAGTAGATGAAGTGAAGAAGATGATGACGAGACTCTTCGGTAGATGAAGTGAAGAAGATGATGATGAGATTCTTATCGCAGCGGGATGAAGAAGGGAAGAAAAAATGAAAGTAAAAAAGAAAGTGATAAACATATCGAGAATGAATGACTTAGATTAATATATAAACTTCTAATCAACAACTCTTATTAATTTAGATTTTCGGTCTGGTACCAGCCGGTTCTCCCCAAGAACCGAATACCTGGACCCCTTCTACACCGATTCTAAAATTGGTTCACTTTCCCTATACCTCCTAATCTGGTTTTGGTCCGAGTTTATTGATTTTGGTCCGGTTTCCCGGTTCCAGCCTTCCTAATCCGGTTTTGGTCCGGTTTCCCGGTTCCAGCCCACTTCCTGTTCAGCTCTAGACTATACGGTAAGAAAAGTAAAAGCAACAAAACTTCCCGAATACCCGAAATCCACGTGCATATCAGGTGCCAGTTCGTTGGGAAAAAGCGAAGCTTATAAAATACAACTCCATCTGGAAGTGTAAAATGACAGCGCAAATCTTTATGTGAACTAGAGGAAAAGAAACAAAAGATAACATACAACGTAGAACATACTAACTAAATTACAACATCCACCTAAATACTTAGTATTTTCATTGATAATTAACGAAGCTAGAATGATCAGGTGTTTTGTCGTTTTGTGAAACGAGTTTAACGGCCTCGATCTACTGAGTACACTCAAATCAGCTAGATTAGATTGTACTGTAGAAAACTATTAGGGGCCATGATAATATGTCCCCTACCCT
Source organism: Papaver somniferum (assembly GCF_003573695.1). Lineage (NCBI taxonomy): Eukaryota > Viridiplantae > Streptophyta > Magnoliopsida > Ranunculales > Papaveraceae > Papaver > Papaver somniferum. Next base: position 63,075,476 of record NC_039365.1, read on the forward strand.
AATCTACTACTGTTAGACACTGTGTGAAGGTTACGAAATCATGATATTGTGCCGCTATTTGATTAAATTGAACGGCCTAGATTTATGATGGAGGAACTCCACATTATCTCAATCTCTCTCTAAAAAGAATCATCCATCTCTTTACTTTCTTTTGGAAGAGAGAGAGAGAGAGTTTACAAGTGGCGGGATTTTGTCATACAAACATTTTTCCCGTCGAGGGGCAAAACAAATCACTTTCTCTCTCTCTCTCCCTAAAAACATTCACGAGAAAGTGGAATCACAGGAATTTGGATTCTGAAGAATTTGATTTAGATCTTAGAGGTATATTATCCGTCGGATTTTATTTTTATTATTACTGTTATATATAAAAAAAATGAGTAAATTCAGTTCTTATTGATTGTTAGGCCAATTGAGAGATTTAGGGTTTCAAATTGGATCTCCAGAAACAAAGGATTATAGAGATCTCGGTGAAGCTGGGAAAGAGATGGAAAGGAAGAAATATCCAATAGGAGCAGAGTTTTATGAAATTTTTGAAGAAATAGGTCATGGAACTAGTGCTTCTGTTTACCGTGCAATTTGTATTCCCTCAGATGAAGTTGTTGCTGTAAAGATCCTTGATTTTGAAAGAGACAACAGCGATTTGGTAATTTCATTATTATTATTATTATTATTGTGATTTATGTTCTTATAATCTGCAAGTGTTTTTAGTTAATTTATCAGTTTAGTAAGTATTTATTTATTTTTTATTTTTTTCAGTTTTTTAGCTAGTAGAAGGTGTAACGTTTACCGTTTGGAACGATTCTACAATTTTTAATTTTAACATGTTTTATTGCATTATCACTGGGTATTGGTCCGAGTTTATTGAGACATTGCATTTGATCAACCAATGATAGTTTGTAAATATTTCTGTCTTGTTGCTTCTGTAATTTATTTGTTAAGAAATAAATTGACATAAACATTCTGAATAGAGGAGAATTTTAACTGCTGCGTAATTTTGTTTAAGACGAGCTAAGCAGTTGTCTTGGGCATTTGGCAGGACACATGAAGTATATTTTAGTGACGTATAGATGAATACATTGTTACCACTGGGAATTTCTCATGCGACATATTAGGGCTTTCGTTAAGTTTTAATGTAAGAACTAAATTAGCAAAAAGAAACAAAAGGTGACTTGTAAGAATGCTATTTTAAATATAGTTTGTCTCACTTTCCGTACTCTAGTGTACTAAAGTAGAAGCTAAGAGAGTATGTCTTGCATTTAGGAAAATTGCTCAAAATGGTTTTTATTTTCATATGCTATGTCTGTTACTTTGACTAATAGTGGAGTGATTCCTGAGTTAGTGTGGTGTTATGGCAGATTATTTAGGAATTAATATAGATGTAGTTCTTAATCATGTCAGAAGTGGATTAAACATATTGATTTATTATATAAAATTTTGTAGCATATTTCATCCGTAGAATGTAAAGCTTGTTATTAGTCTGGAACTCTCATTGCCGAGTTTCAGCAATGCTTTGCCAATCATTTCATCAGTTTTTGTTCCCAGTTGATTCTATTTCCTTAATTGTTTAAACTTGGTTTTTCCGTGTAGTTGAACATCTCCCGTGAAGCACAAACCATGATCTTGGTTGACCACCCTAATGTTCTGAAGGCGCACTGCTCCTTCGTTAGTGATCATAATCTGTGGGTTGTTATGCCATTCATGGCTGGGGGTTCTTGTCTTCACATATTGAAAGCTGCTTTCCCAGATGGTTTTGAGGAGGTGGTTATATCAACTATCTTAAGAGAAGTATTAAGGGGTTTAGAATATCTTCATCACCATGGGCACATACACAGAGATGTTAAAGTGAGTTAATACCATCCTTTTGATATCTTGAAGTGCTTATTCGTGGTACTTAACTCTATCCAACCAGTATTGTTCTCGTTCAGATAAAAAATAATTTTTTTTCACATAATCCTTGTGGTTGTTGGCAGACATTGCATTTGATCAACCAGTGATAGTTTGTAAATATTTCTGTCTTGTTGCTTCTGTAATTTGTTTTTACTAATAAACATACGGAGCACACTTGATAGGTTCCTATGTCAGAAAAATACCAAACAAAAAATGTGTTTTCCTCATTTTAACACTGTTTAATTTTGCTTTCTCTTCAAATTGAGATGCCTATATGTATCAGTACTTATTGTATTCCTGCAGGCTGGAAATATTCTTGTGGATTCACGTGGTGCTATTAAACTTGGAGATTTTGGTGTATCTGCATCCCTTTTTGATGCAGGTGACAGGCAGCGTGCTAGAAATACTTTTGTAGGAACACCTTGTTGGTACTATTTCAGCCATTACTTTCTTTTATGTAGGTGTTAGTAGTAATGCGATATGCCTTGCACAATTCTCCTAAAGATGCTGTCTTGTCTTATTTTAGGATGGCACCTGAAGTTATGGAGCAATTACATGGATATGACTTCAAGTGCGTATATTTTTTTTTTCCCCTTCAGTGTTTCTTTATATGTTGTCATCAAATTGCTTGATTTTATGTTGGTAAACTATCCTGCAGGGCTGATATCTGGTCTTTCGGTATAACAGCGTTGGAGCTTGCACATGGTCATGCTCCTTTTTCGAAGTATCCTCCAATGAAGGTGCACATATCCATGGAATTGTGTTGTCGTTATTATATTTATCATTATCTTACAACAAATCTCCATGGCAGGTTTTGCTTATGACTTTGCAAAATGCCCCCCCTGGCCTTGACTATGAAAGGGATAGAAAGTTCTCAAAGGTGAGCAAATTATTTGATTACATGTACCGAAGTTAATGTAGACGAGAAATTGTTGTTTGGTATTCTTCTAATCGTAGAAGAGTTATTAGTTGTTTGCAGTTATTATCTTTAACACCTTTTTTGTTGTTCCTGTGCGTAGTCTTTTAAGCAGATGATTGCTATATGCTTAGTGAAAAACCCTCTAAAGCGTCCTTCTGCGCGGAGATTATTAAAGCATTCGTTCTTCAAGCAAGCTAGGTCTAATGAGTACATTTTGCGCACAATCTTGGACGGGTTACCTACTCTTGGGGACCGCATTAAAGAACTAAAGGTAATCACTATTTGTTTGTAAAATGGTAGTATCCATGTGTTAATCCTATGTTACTTTATGGTTTCTTATTTATTTCAGAGAAAAGAAGATGACATGCTTGCACAAAAGAAAATGCCAGATGGGAGAAAAGAAGAAATATCACAGGTTTGACTAGTCATATCTTGTATTGACGTTCATATTTATTTTTCTAAGAACTGTTTCCAAGTTTCTACAGTTTTTTTTTTTTTTTGATTGCCGAATACCCGAAGAATAGATACTTATCTTAATATTGGTCAGAAATCTTAATGCAAATAGGTAGTCTGAGGTGCCCGGATGTCATTAATTATGCTCTAACAGTCTAAGTATTTCCTTTGAGAACCTGTAGATCTTTTTGAACCGAGCTAATGTACATTGATTCTTTATGTGCAGAATGAATACAAAAGAGGAATTAGTGGTTGGAATTTTGACGTTGAAGATCTAAAGGCACAATCATCGCTGGTACTTTTACATCCCCTAATATGCTGCCTATAGGTTATGACTTGGCCAAATTAATAATAATATTATCATCAGATTCAGGATGTTGAAGAGACAATTCCCGATCAGGATCAAGTAGGGTGCTCCAATTCTTCATTCGGGTCTGACGCGCAGATGAGCAGCTGTTCAGAATATGAGGGTGCCGATAGAGTAAAGCCAGTTACTTTGCATAAACTTTTGTGGGTACATTATGTGGATGTTAGCACTCCAGGAAGATTTCTAATGAGGTTACCTGCTGCTTATGCAGGAAGAAAGCAAAGCAGTGATAAATAGGTCCGTGTCACTGCCATCAGCTGACGTCATTGTGGAAAATCTCAAGTATGATTAAATCCTTTTGTGGGTTACCCGAATTATAGTTGCTTTTCTCTCTATTGTGATGTATAATGTGTAAATTCTCGACGCACCAAATAATATGGGTAGCTGATAGACTGAGTCGTTGCGAACCAATTCATTCGTGGATAAACCTATTGCCTTTTTTAGCTTCTGTCCTTGAATCTACGGAAATCAGGATAATCCCTTCAAGATTCTAAACATCGTGTTCTTTTATGCTATGAAGTATAAACTATTCTGATAAAGAAAGTTTGAAGTTCACTGACAAAATCTTCCGTAGTTTAGCTGGAGATATTGATTTTATGCTTACTTGTCAAAAATATAGTAAGAAAGGCTTAGCTCAATGGCAAGGAGCATAAGATGTTGAAGTTAATTTTTGTTCTGACCATACTATTCTTACTGAACTTCTCCAGAGGTAGGTGTGAGAGGTCCGATGACTTCAATGTAGCTGTTCACGAGCATAACAGTTCACCTGATAATGTAAATCTCCGGGACGACCACGTTAGAAACAATTTCAATGAAAAAGCTGAACTGGATATCGTCGGAAGGAGTTTGGAGGGCAAGGCTACTAATTCTGGTAATAAAAGGTATGTATGAATTTGCACATTATAGAGGTGTCATGGTTGTATAAGGCTATTGTTTATTTTCGGTAATGTAGTTGTTGAATAGGATAACTCATAACTCACATTTGTTTCTTGTATTTAACATATTTCATCATTTTTATTATACTGATTTTTTACCTCCGTTGAGGAAAGTATGACTAATTTTCTATGTGAGGATATATTCGTACTCATTATTCGTGGGAAATGGTTCATCGTGTTGTAACCTCATCCCATAACGTGGGGGCTACTTAATATATGGACGTATCGTTATGGTATTAAGGCTCTTGAGTGTGTTTAGTCTATTATATTATTAAATATCTTGACACAAGAATACCAACACCCCAAATATCTACTCTCTTTTCTACGGATTTATTTGTATCTCTGAAAATAATAGCCAGCAATCCTTATCTGGCTAAATTCAATTTCAGTAAGTGAGAAAAGAAGTTGAAATCGTTTAAGCATGAGGTTTCAAGATGGAAAAAAGTGTACGTGAAGGCAATGAACCATTGGAAGTTATTTGTGATAGTTATTCTATTTTAACCTTATGTTTATTCTTGTTGCATGAAGATTATTGCCTACTATTACATAGTTGTTACATAGTTGCTTCTTGAAACTACGATAAAATCCTGGCTTATGTTGAATTACGTAAACCTGTTTCACTTTTATTTATTTTGTATTGTTTATACTGCGTGGTTACCTCACCTAACCTTTGTGGAAAACATACTTGATGTGCTAGTTATTAAAGTGTACGTTATTTGCTTATCAGTGGTCAGCCAGTTGCAACTTCATATCTCAACTATCAGTGAACACTTGATTTTTGTGTCACCCTAAAATATTTCTTGTTTCATCCAGTGATGAGCAGCATCTTCAGGGACAGAGTACGGTAAATTGCAATGGAGTTGTGCCGAGAGTAGTAGATGATGCCGGCTGTGGAAGTCTAAACAGATCCAACTCGTCGGGTATGTGCAGATTCTTATGTCTCAATATCCTTTGACTGTCTTTTCTTCAATTCACATTGAAATGATTGAAGTATGTTGAGTGGCGAATTCCTACTCTATGCCTTCAATTGCAGCATCAAATGTTGAGAGCCTTGATGAAAAAGGGAAGGCAACAGTTGTACAGCAAAAAGGTCGTTTCAAAGTGACATCCGAGAATCTCAATTCCGAAAAGGTATCTGGTTTAACACACTTGATTCTTATTTCCATTGTCATTTGCTGATCTCGGCATAATTTCTTTCCTTGTAGGCTGCATCTCCCATGATGCATAAAAGTCAAAGCATGCAGGTTGGTATTCTTGTTCTCTTTTGCTTGCTCACTTTGGAAGTTCAATTACTAAGAGTAAAAATTTGTTTTAGAGCTTTTTTTTTTGCTTGTTCATTTATCATAAACTTTGGTGAATCCTGACATTATGTTAATCATTTGTTGCTTCTATATGATTAGTTACTGATTCTGCAGGTAATAAGCCAGCATCCCGCATTTGGCCAACAGTCAGCAACTGATGCTACACCAAATTTACCATCGAACCTTGGCCCAGCCTATTCTCAGTTGTATAGCATGTTACAAGCAAATATTTCACAACAGGTACTAGATTGCCCTTATGATAACGGTTCATTCATTTTCCAGTGTACTTTGCTTAGCTTCCTTCTTTTTGGTTCATGTTTAACAGGAATCAATACTAAGTTTGATGAAGCAACTCACCAAAGGTGATCCAAAAGGTGCTTGTTGCTGTTATCTCTTATGCACTTTACATCTCAATTTTATCTTCTGCACTTTCTGATCTGATTAACCATTCTCCAGCTAACCTCTCAATATGTGGAGGCATGGCACAACCTACTGCATCATCAACAGACAAGTCTTTGGTACATTGCATGACTTACTTAACCAACTATGCTGCTGCTCTTTCCATAAGTTGTTGCCTTTAAGTTGCTACTAAAAAGAACAGAATATACAACTGAAATGCTTGAATTTTTCGTAACTATGTAACCTTCTACATATTCGAGTAAATTTTGCCGTAGTGCAAGTCCCCTACCTTAGTCTAGGACTGATATCCTTATTGAACACCAGAGTTCACGTAGGTAAGATCTGTACAGTACTCCTAGCCCAAGGGCGATTTGACTCTGGGCATCAACATGTTTATGTTGAATAGTATAACTGTGAGAACCAATTGTAAGAGATACTTGTTAGACATAAATATGTCAGACGTTCAGACATCATATCATCAGACTTATTTGTTTTCATTATGCAGTACGTTTTTTCTTTCCTTTTAACAATATTTTGAAGGAAATCAGAATGAATGTACCTCTAATCTGAATAAGTAAAAGGGAAGTAATAACCTTACACTCAGATCTTATTGCATAGTCCTCCAATATGTACACCTGCTCTGATGTCAAAATCTCCACTTTTAAATAAGACCATAACGATCTTTTAGGGATAGTAGGCATCCTCAGTGACCAGAACATCATTGCACCAAAGTCCAGCTACCACTTAGAATATAATCAGTAATAACTTAAAAAAGAGACCACTTCGAGTAATCAGTGGAGAATTGGATCTTCCCACAGTTGTTTCTTGCCATTTAACCTTGGAAGATTAGTTTGTGGTTCTTTAAGGTTATAGATTTTCTGTTGTCAGTTATATTTACGTTTCTGCATATGTCGAAGAATATAAGGTTTGAAATTGTAAGTTATTTCCTACATAACTAAATATCAATCTTGTAATTTGTAAGTGATATATATGTTTTTACATTCAGTTGGAGTTGGCACATGAAAAAGAAAAAAAGCTATTGCAAGAAGTGACTGATTTGCAATGGAGGTAGTCTTTTATTTTGTTATATGCGATTAAGATTAAGAAATGTGCCACATATTTCTTAGACTCTTGATTTGCGATTTGCAGGCTCATATGTACCCAGGAGGAACTCCAGAAATGTAAGATGGAAAATGCTCAGGTTGGTTTCCTATACCCAATTAAAACCATACACATCCTATTTTTGTTTGTTTAGGTTGGCATGCTTCCTTAGTGAATCAGTTCTCTAAACACTAGAATACTCTTTCCAACTTTAACAATTGAGTACCAGAGAAATTACATGACCCAAGTCACATGCACACAACTTCTTTCACTATCTGGAATTCCTGTATCGCGTGTTGTGAACTTTGACTGAGAATGACTTTGTTTTTATGTGTTTCAGTTTCAATAGGATCTGATTCTACAAATAGTTCATAGATATATTGCGAGAAAAGTTCCCAGATAGGCGAGGAAGATAGACAAGGTAAAGATTGAAGATGGCACAATTTGTGCTCTCAATAGCGATAGAAGATCGCCGAAGACAAATCTGCACCAATTTGTGCAGTTTTTTTAATTCCTCGCCTCTTCATGATGTATGTATATCATTCTGTCTCAACATTACCTTTGCTAATTGTGATGTTACAGTGTGATTCTGTGAATATATAAATGTTCTGTCTCTAATATTTGTGGAACATCATAGTCACCAAAAAGGCTTTACGAAGGGAAAGGTTACCAGAGTAGTTTAACAAGGTACCCAAGGCCGATTTCCAAGCGATTAATAACTACCCGCTAAATGACCTTGGTGATTCCGGATTCCAAGCTGAATCTGAGTTTGAGCAATTAAATAGGTCTCCAAGCCCGATTTTAGGCGATTTTTCAGCTGATTCCAAGCCGATCTTTTTTTTTTTTTTTGCTTAACAATCAATTTTATTAATAACCAAAGAAGTTAAAAAGGATTACAACCAATGGAATCAAAATCAAAAAACAAAGAGAGAACAAAATAATTGGAAGCCATTTTTGTATGGCCGACTACTTAGCTAATCCTATAATAAGTATGATCTGGATTTTCCAGACTACCTATGAAATTTGGTTTACTGTCAAAAATGTTTTTTTCCCCTCTATTCAAGGTTGCTCCTCTTTTTGCTGCTTTATCGGCTGAAAAGTTCACCTCCCTGTAGCTATGAATAAAACTCTAGCTAGTCATAAAGCTCCAGCTAGTCACTAGTGAGCACATCTTTCTCCATCTTGTTATTGCAAACCAGGGATGTTTTTGGGACATAAAAGCTTGAATCACTGCCTTTGAGTCTGTTCTGAAAACAATATTGAAGTAATCCTTTTGTATAGCCCATTCCCCTGATTACTGCTATGTTATGAAAACAAGCAGATCTTTTCTTTTAATTAATTTAGTATTGAATGTATGTTATGTTGAACTTATATATAGTCTTAATTGTATTGATTAATACTTTGATAATGTTAAAATTTTGATTTTAATTAGATATAAGTCATGTTAGTGGCAGTATATATGATCAGCGGGAATATAAGGTTCTAAAAGTATATATGAGTTTAAGCGAGTTCCAAACCCGAACTCATTGATGCAAGCTCCCCAACGGAGTAGGATCTTGGAGCGAGTTAAATTACTTTGCACGTTACCATTTGTTTGTTTTGGTTCAAGTTAGGATGTTGACTGCAAAATAGAGTCTCACTAAGCCGGGGCTCAACCTTTTCTGTTAAGCTGATTCTAGTCGAACATGGTTACGGTGAATGGTTAGGTTGAGGTTCGATAGAGTTAGGCCATGACATAGTAAGGTTCGCCAGGGCATGGGGGTGGTTGGGTTTAGGGTTATCCGTGGCCAAATGCACGTTAAAATGTTAGGCTAAGGCTATTGGGCCGGCCGAGCGAAGCGAGGGAGGACCTTATATGGTCACTTTTTGTAAAATTAAGTGATCAATTGACACAAAAAGATTAGATTTTTTTTGATAGTAAATTTTTGGTCGTGTGCGCCTAAAAATCCGAAAATGCTTATCCCTTTTAGTCAAATTACTGTAACTCCTTAGTCCTTACATATCCTATATTTTCAGGGGTATAATTAGAAAGCAAACTTTAATATAACATATTTAAAAATCCGTGCCTTGAAATTTTAAAAATGTTATCTTATTGGAAAGGTTATAAAATAATCTACGCAATGAGTACAAACAACAATATCAAGTATAGAGTTTTTACGAAAAATTCAAAGGTTACATAACACATTATGCATCCATATTTTGTCTTATATATCAACTAATTTTCCGTTGCAACTAGTAAAACGATGTACTCGATGCATAACACATCATGTAACCATATTTTGGTTTATGGATCGACTAATTTTCCGTTTCTGGAAAAAATATCACTTTTTCTGAAACTGAGCGAAAATATCACTTTTCGGAAACAAGACAAAAGTATCACTTTTTTTTTTTTGAAAAGGGGCGAAAGTAGTCGCAGACAAACCCCATCTTTATATTCTTCGTCGGTCGGTCCTCCCACCGTGGCAACTGTTGTACCAGTATATCTGGGTCAGTAAAATGTAGTCGTGCACAAATCATTTTTCAATCTTTAAGAGAGACATGTTTTCCTTTTAGTGACATGTTCCGGAGGTCAGCTTCACTCTTTCTACAATATTTAGAGCTGCACAAGACCCGGTCCATTTTACCTGTACCGGCCCGGAACCGGAAAATCCGGACTCGTACCGAACCGGAACCGGAGTAGACGGGACAGGTACCGGTTCTTAAAACTGAGAATCGGAGTAGGCCGGTACTGGTACTGGTTTTGGGGTGAGTCCCGGCCTGTCCCGACCCATATGTCCCGGTTAATTGTAGTCGTAGATTTTTTTGGGAATCTTACATCCTGACCGTCCCTCTCCCTCCTAGGTATAACACTATCTCTAATTTCTATCGACTTTCATTTCAGTTTTCTTTTTCTTTCTTCTCTGAAGAGCAGCAGTCGTTCACTAGAATCACTACCATTCACCAGTCAGTGCAGTCACCACCATCATCGATTCGTTAAGGATACTTGCTCTTCTTCTTCTTATTAGATTTGTAAGTTACTTGTAACTCTCATGGGATTTGAAATCGATTATGGAATAAACTAGGGTTTGAAACTTTGAATCGTGTGATACTGGGATTTGAAATCGATTTAAACTAGGAGTAACAATTGTTTTGTTACTATTAAGAATCTAAGATTGAATTAGGGTTTGATTTGAAATTGAATTAGTGTTTGATTTGAGATTGAATTAGGGTTTTTATTTTGTGTTGTGTTGGTTGAGTTAAATGGGTAGTTGTTGCATGTTGGTTGAATTAGGATCTGACTTGTTTTTCGTTTATGGTAAAAATTAGGGAAAGTATTACTCCTGGAACAGTTTTGATTATCTTAGCTGGAAGGTTCAAGGGTAAAAGCGTTGTATTCTTGAAGCAGCTCCCATCTGGATTGCTCTCGTTACTGGTGAGGCTTCTTCACCCATTTTAATTTATCTATAGGCAATTTTCTATTTTCAATTTCATACATACAGTTTGTAGATGTTGATTGGTTCATATTTTAAAACTGTATTGAATTACATTGCAGTTCAACCCTCAATTTTGATAGAGGTTTTGAACATTGTTTTTTAATTGCTTTCATTGAATATGCAATGCCTTTCTATTTAGTATTTAGTATGCAATTGTGTGTTGTACATAGAGCATTGTCACTGAAACTCTCCACAACAGACAACACTGTGTTAGTCTTATTTCTCTACCATATATATAGGCACTTTAAGTTTGATTTTGTTGATGTTTGTATTGAGTAAATCCATGTGTTTCAGTTCATGAATCATGAATATATGAATGGAAAGTCAGATATGATGTTTTGATGTAGTTGTATGTGGAATTGTCGTAGTAAGAACTAAGGTCACTAATGCTAAGGTCACTACTACTACTGATGATGTTCTGCAGCTTCTGCTCATGAATGAATTTAACTGAATTTGTGGTTAATTTTGTTAGTTCTGTTTACTTAACTTGCATTGCATCTTTGATTAATTTTGTTAGTCAGATATGATGTTTTGAAGTCTATAATGCTAATATACTGTATATAATGTTCTTTACTTCTCTTGCAGGCCTTTGAGGTGCTAAATGGGGAAGCGCAAAGCACCAGATGATTCCAGTAATAGCATTGCTGTTAGTGTAAGACCAAAAGAAACTGTTCCTACACCAAGTTCAACTCAAACTCCAAATACAACTGAAGTTGGATCATCCTCTCAAGCTGCATCTAACACGGATGATGGAACTGAACCTACGCCAACAAGTACAACTGAAGTTGGTGACAGCAAAAAGAAGCATGGTAAAGTGAGATCTAAAGTTTGGTTGGAGATGACCAGGATAAGTGACGTTCAAGCTGAATGTCATCATTGCAAGGGATTGTATGCTGCTGACAATGACGTACATGGAACTTATGGATTACATAAGCATTTGAAGAGATGCCTTAAAAATCCAAACAAGAAGGTAGAGAAAGACAAGGGACAACAAACTCTGTTGATGCCACCCCCAAAACCAGGTGAAGATGGTAAACTTGTTGCTCATTCTTACAGCTATGAAAAGTTAAGAAGGGCTCTTGTTGAGTGGATAATCAGGGATGAAATAGCTTTTAGAGCAGTAGAAGGGTCAGGTTTTGTGGCAATGATGCAGGTGGCAGAGCCTAGATTCAAGGTTCCAGGGCGTATGACAATTTATAGGAATGTATTGAAGATGTATGTAGAAGAGAAGAATAGCCTAAAAACTTATTTCTTGACATCTAAGCAGAGGGTATCTTTGACAACGGACACATGGACATCACCAAATAATTATAACTATATTTGTGTAACCGTTCATTATGTTGATCAGAACTGGAAGCTACAAAAGAGAATACTCATGTTCTGCCAAGTTGAAGGTCATACTGGTAATGCAATCGGTGAGAAGCTGGTGGATTGTTTGAAGGATTGGGGTCTACAAGATGTATTTGGTGTCACTCTAGACAATGTCAGCGCAAACAAAGTGGCTATTGAGCATTTGAAGAATGTTGTCGTTAAATGGACAGGATCACCAATTAGAGCCAAATATTTACATGTAAGTCCATGTTACGTTCTATCATGTTCTGCATTCCATGTTACATTCTTATCTACTGAAATATAGATATAAATGCTGACAGTTTCATGAACATAGCTTCTCTGAGTATCTTTTTGTGCTGCATTTTAAGCATTGAATTTGTCAGTATCCTTTTTGTTTTGTTCTTTCTCTAGGTGAGGTGTGCATCCCATGTTCTTGCTCTTGTCATAAAATATGCAGTAAGGCTCTTTAATGTATCAGTTAGAAGAATAAGGTCAGTTGTAAAATACGTTCTTAGTTCTCCTTCTAGGCACAAAAAATTTAAACAATGTGCTTCTCTAGCAAAGGTAGATTGTAAGAAATCTCTGATTCTAGATGTGTATACTAGATGGAATAGCACTTACTTGATGTTAGATGCTGCTGAAAAATATGAAAAAGTTTTTGCAATGTTAGCACAGATTGATAAGGACTTTCAACAGAGGTTTATCTTTGAGCAAGAAAAAGAATCTGTTTTACCTAATGATGCTGATATTGAAGAAGCTAGAGCTAGTAATGTTGTCATAGAAGACGTGTTTGAGGATATGGAAGAAGAGGAAGAGGTTGAGGATATGGAAGAAGAGGTTGAGGAGTTGGATCCAACAAGCAAGAACAAGGCAAAGAAGAATAAGAAGAAAAAGATTCCTCGTCAACATGCTCCTTATCAAGAAGATTGGAAATATGCTAGAGGTCTTGTGAAGTGTCTAAAGGTATTCTTCGATGCTACTGTCAACTTTTCTGCATCTATACAAGTCACTACTCATATGTTCTTATGGCAATTGTTACTCATCAATGAACAATTAGTAGAATTTAGAAACAATGTAGCATCAGATCCTTTTATTGCTCGTATGTCTCGTCTAATGTGTGCTAAGTACCATAAGTATTGGGGTGTGTATGAATCAATGAATTCTGTAATGTTTATTGCTCATCTGTTAGATCCAAGAGAGAAACAAAAGGGTTTGGAATTTACTCTTAATTGTTTGTATGAGAATAATACATGGGAGGTTCAAAGAGTTATGAGAAAGGTGAAATTAGAATTTGAGGAACTCTTTGAAGATTATAAGTCCTTGTATTCAGTTCATGAGGAGGGGTCAAGTAGTGATGCTCATATTGTTGCTTATCCAGTTAGTGTGCAATCTGTTGGTCTGTTTGCTAGAATTCAATCAAGGAGGAAACAACATTGGGACACCCCAAGTTGTGTTGAAGAGGCAAGAACAACTGAGCTCGACAGGTATTTGACAGATGTGATTGAAGGTGGAATGCGTGAAATAGGTCAACCTGACCATTTTGACATATTGGCTTGGTGGCAGGCTAATGCAAGCAGGTATAAGATACTTTCATACATGGCAAGAGATATATTAGCCATACCTGTGTCTTCAGTGGCCTCTGAATCAGCTTTTAGCACCGGGAAGCGCGTGCTGACTCCATGTAGAGCTTCTATGTCTACAAGGACAGTCGAAGCATTGCTCTGTACACAAAGCTTTCTTCAAAAGCCCATTCCTCTTGATCTTCTATGTGACTATATACCTGATGATGCTGTTGAAGATGAGGCAGGTAATATATTAGGTTTTCTTCTATTTAATAGAACTTACTTTTCAAGTTTTCTTGTATTGCTTGTTTACTTTCTTATTGTACTTTTTTGTTCCATGTTGCAGCCATATGGGATTCTCTGCTAAAAGAAGCTTGATGTAAACTCCGTGTCAGTGCAGCCAGTGCCATTGTTCGAGAAGTCCCCCATCCTTTGCAAGGATTTCATTTCATTTCTTGTCGCAGACTTACGGAAATGTTGTTTTTAGTACTATGTTTTAATGTTGAACTATGAACTTAAAGTGTGATACACTGATACTGTGATGTTTTAAACCTTTGTTATTTTGAACTTTGTAATGTTGAACTTAGTCTTAGACTCTTAGGTTGTTACTTTACTGTCATACATACTATATATTATTACTGTGTGTTTCAAAATTCAGGTAAAAAACCGGTACCGGAGTGGAACCGGACCGGTCTTACCGGGACATGTACAAGTCCAGGTACATGTACAGGTCCTCAAATTGAAGAACCGGTCAACTTCGTGTACAGGTAGCGGTTCCAACAGAAAAACGGACTGTACCGGCTCATGTGCATCTCTAATAATATTAGCTTTAGGTTTTCCCTATTTCCCATCCCTATTTTTCCTATTTCCCACCCCTCAATTCCCATCCCAATTATCCAAAGTACCACCTATATAAATTTTCATATGTCCTGAATATTATCTTTCACCACTTATTTATACCCGTTAAAAAAACCACCCAACAACCATTAAAAAAAAAAACTAAACAAAACAAAACCTTGGTTACATATCACTTTTCCATCTCCATCTCTGGCCTACCACCAACCAATACCTCGTTTGTTAATTAACCCAGCTTAAAAGAAAACCTCCCTTGTCTTTTTAATCTATATGTTTTTGATTTTTACAAGTTAGAAATTCGTTAATCCCCCGTGTACATTCTTATGCTTAATAAAAAATGTGCCTTTTTCTAATGTAACAATTAGTTAGGTTTTAAACCATGTTAATCATGATCTTAATCTTTTCTTATAATTAAAGTAGTTTGAATGATTATCAAAAAGGAAAAAAGTAGTTTCAATATATATTTTTTACCTGATATCAACGATATGATAAGATAAATATATCAGTCATATGCTAGAAAGATCATATCCTTTATCAATTGAATGCTTTGAAGAAAAAAAAATATATCAGTTGAATACCTATCTGAAAATGGTTAATTTTCCAAAATAATGGTTTATGGATTAATGGTTGATTAATACAAACCTAGGGTTTTCCACTTAATAGTTTTGTTTAATGAGAAAGAGAGGTTGTTGAAGAAGAAGACAATTAAAAATGGTAACAGTCATAGTCATAGTCATAGTCATAGTCCATTTGACTTTCATAGATGGTACATAAGAAAAACCAGATTTGAAAAGTGAATTGATTTTAGAAATTCTGAAAGGAACGGGAATTAAAAAAAGTGGGGATATGAAATAGGGAAAACCTAGTTTTATAAACGTGTTAGAGTTGGACAATTGAGACTTTTTTTTTTCCATTGAAGCACTCATGTTCTCCTTTTTAGATAATTCTTATGCACACCATTTGCAATTTTTTTCTTGTAAACTTTCGGCCTCAAAATTGAAGTCCATCTCTTGGTAGGTGGTGCTTCGAAGGAGATTTTATTTCCTTTATTTCCTCGAGCTCCATCACCTACTTGCTATCAAACTCGAGCTCCAACTCTTGTCTATCATAGACTTTGCTCGAGCTTCATCACAGTGGCAGTCAATCAAAATCCGGCAGCACCTCAAGTTCTTGAAGGGTGCAAATCAGCAGATAGACTATCCCTTTGAGATGACTAATTAAGATCCATTCACCTATGCATCATTAATTTGTCATCCATTCACCCATGCATCTTAATAACGTATAATCTTCACTTGATTGAGCCCAACTATTGATGAAATTTTGTTCAGAGCTAATAGAACTTGGGATTTATCGCATATGAGTACTGTTTGTATTGGGATTAATCGCATATGAGTACTGTTTGCATATGGCAGTGGGACAACCTAACATTCTAGGATTGACTGCTAAGTAAAAAACGGTGTACATCTAGTGGCACTACATCCTCTTCTTTTCGGGAGTCAAAGCGATGAAAGTGAAAATTAAGAATTTTGCGATATGTGGTATTAGGAAATTAAATCGAATAACTAAGTCCGCCCGGTAGCAAATTTTAGGAAATCTAATTGAATTAAGATTGGGCCAGAGTATAATCTTTACCGTCCCTCTGCCTTTAGAGATGTAATAAACGCTCGGATCTGCCCCAAAGAAAAACTCATGTATCGGCCGATCATAGTTGTGCACGACCTCTTTTCAATGGCTGGATCTGTCCCATAGACATACACCTCTTATTTTTAAAAACACAGATTATGTGGATTTTGAATTATACTCGTCATTAGGAATGATGTTGATCCGGGGTTCGAGATTTCTGCTTCTTTTCTGTTACCTTCCCAATAAGTACATTCCAACAACTGTACCCTCTTTCGATTTGCTGGACACGAGGAATCTAATTGTTTTCAAATAATTTCTCTATTAATACTTCATGGTTAACTCACCTCATGGTATGTCCAGCATGCAACTCATACGATTAAATTTTCAAAAGAAAATTTTGAAGATAAATTTATAGAGCGGTCTGGCGGGTTCAGCTGCATGTCAAAAACAAGTAATTGCCATTTTCAAAACCATTAGTGAAAACTACAGGGAGACCCATTCTTACACATTTTCTTATTGTGAAACCCACCTCCACAAAATCTCACGGGCTCACCCAAAAGCGGCCAACAAATTATTTGAGGCCCAGAGTTTTCAAAATTCGTTTTTTTTTTTTAATTTCCCAATTTAGCCTCACTTTCAGTTTCAATTTATCCTGTTTATTTTCGAGAGATTGATTATTGAGAATTGTCCTTGATTACAGAGATTCAATTTACTCAGCAAGCTTTAGCCTCACTTGTCCTTGATTGCCGAGATTCAATTTACTCAGCAAAGCTTCAGGTTCGTTCGTTTTTATTCCAATCTTGATTCTGATTTTTGTTTAATCTTGATTCGATTCTATGTTTTAGTTTCTGTAAGATTAGGATCTATTATTTTAGGTTTTCCGAAGCTTAATTTAATTTTTCGAATCGTTTTTTAGATCTTTTAAGCTTGTTTTTGAATTTTTGTTTATTTCTAGGTTTTGAATTTGTTAACATCAATGTAGATCTTTTTGATTAAATTTTTTTGTTTCGATTTCATGTTCCGATGTTGACATACCAATTTACTAGGTTTTGCTTCTGTTCTGTTGGATTTTTTATTTGATTTGTTTTTCCATTCTTATTTTTGATCTGTTATCTGTTATTGATTTTGATATCCTGTTGATTTCTCATCTGATTATGGTTAATGTAGATTGTTTGCTGTTGTTGATTTGATCTTTTAATTTTGAGTAAGAATTTTTGTGAAGCAATATGCAGGATAGATATGTTTGGTTTTTTCTCTTTTGTGTTTTGCAGGGTGAAAATGCCTGTTGGTAGTTCACTAGCTGTAATTCACTACTTCAGTGAAATCTTAGCACATCTTGTTGATGTCAACACAACTTTGGAGTCTTTGAAGACAGCCGTTTGCCAGAAGTGGACTCGTTTATTACCGCATCATGTCAGATTTTCCTTTAATGATGGAAGCAAGTTTGTGCGAGTTGATTCTGATATTCTGCTTCAATGTTTTGTATCTCGTTGCCACTGTAAAAGTCATAAGAGCTTTGATTTACTTGTCGAAGTTGGCTGTAATTCTTCCAGAAGTCGTAGTATAGCTTCAAGTAGTCGTGTAATAGAACCTGAACCCGAACAAGCTATGGTGAATTTCCTTGAAGATGGTTCTGCGCCTGTTAACAAGGTTCTTAGGACTGAAGGTTGGGATAAATTACTTGGTGAAGTTGGTAAAGTGTTTTTTGGAGGTGTAGCAGAGGTACTATCGTAGTGAAGAAATACGAGTTAAAAGTTGGGCGTGTTCTTGTATATAAGAAGAATGAACCTAGCAGGTTCTATGCAAAATGCTCAAAAGAAAATTTCCCTTGGGAGTATAAGGTTTGTGCTGTTGATGTTGAAAATAGGATGCTTAAGGTTAAGAAATATGAGAGCAGTCATACCTGTGGTGTTGGAACTGAAAGGCTTTTCCACAGGCTCAGCAGTAAATTTGTTTCTAGTCTGATCAAGGATGAAATCCGAAGTGATCCGAGTTTCAAAGCATCTGATTTGGAAAAGTTTTTCAAAACTAGCTACGGGATCAATGTGAAATACTACCAAGCTTACAACGGAAGAGAGAAAGTGTATGAGGATATATTTGGTGATGAAGCCATGTCGTATTCGCATATGTCATGGTATGTAGATTCCATTCGCAGCACAAATACTGGGAGTTGGATTGATTTTCAAGTTCAAACGGATGAACCTGAAGCGAACGAGGATAGTTCAGCTGAATTAGAAGATGAGGCACCTTCAAATAAGTTTGTGCGTCTTTTTATTGCTTTCGAGGCATGCATCCATGGTTATCGTTACCTTCGCCCCATGGTTTATGTCGATGCTACCTTTCTTACAGGGACATATAGAGGATGCCTCATGGCTGCAACCGCTATCAATGCTGAAAATGGTAATTTTTCTGATAATGCATCCTTTTTATATATGTGCATAATGTCTCATGCATTATTTATTTTTGCTTCATAATTTCTTATGCATTATTGTTTTCACTTTTCTGGTTATGCATCATTTCTGTTTTAGATGCATAAGACATTATACATTTTTTGTTTTAGCTGCATAATGTCTTATGCATTGTGGTTTTCACTTATTGATTTTATGCATCCTTTTTATGCACATGCATAATGTCTTATGCATCATTTAGTTTAGATGCATAAGACATTATGCATTATTTGTTTTCACTTTTCTGGTCATGCATCATTTCTGTTTAGATGCATAAGACATTATGCATTTTTTGTTTTAGCTGCATAATGTCTTATGCATTATTTAGTTTAGATGCATGAGCCATTATGCATTTTTTTAGCTGCACATACTTCATGTAGACGCTGGCTTGATTTTATATTTTTTTTTCTGTGCAGGCTTCTTCCCACTAGCCATGGACCTGGTACCTGGTGAAGATAATGATAACTGGGAATGGTTCATGAGGAATTTGAGTAATGTTCTTGATCATGATCAAAGGCCAATCACATTTTTATCTGATCGTGCAGAAGGATTAAAGAGAGCGATTCATTTTACTTTCCTGGAGCCTTCCATAGTTTCTGCTATTATCATCTTAAGATGAACTTACCTATTAATGCATCTGACGAAAGGTATGGTGCAGTTATTG
This sequence comes from Papaver somniferum, assembly GCF_003573695.1. Taxonomy (NCBI): domain Eukaryota; kingdom Viridiplantae; phylum Streptophyta; class Magnoliopsida; order Ranunculales; family Papaveraceae; genus Papaver; species Papaver somniferum. The sequence continues at coordinate 63,094,794 of NC_039365.1, forward strand.
ATTCATTTCAAGCTGCTGCTTATGCTCTTAGCCCAGAAGGTTTCCAAACTGCCATCGCTACTATTAGGGGTCTTGGTTGTGGTTGGGTTTCCGACTATATTGAAGATATCCCTCCAGAGAAGCGGTCAAATGCCTTTTTCCAGGGTTGTAGGTATGGTAGGACATCTTCTACTCTTGCTGAATCCTTCAATAGTTGGATGAAGGTACACAAGAAGCTCCCTTCAAATGCTCTTCTGGATCAGATAAGGAAGGATGTGATGAGTATGATGTCAGAAAGGCGGAATACTGGTAATAGTTTCATAACAATTCTCACACCGAATAATAAAAATAAGATGAAGGCTCTTATTGATGGGGGTTTAACCTGGCTGGTTATACAGTCCGATACTCATGTTTATGAAGTGGAAGAAGGGGACAGTTCTCATAGTGTTAACCTTGAGGCAAGGACATGTACCTGTCAGAGGTGGCGCGTCTATGGGTTTCCATATGTGCATGCTTTCGCATCGATAACAATGTCTGGTTCTAATCCTTATGATTTTGTTGAACCTTATTTCACTACTTTATACTTTAATAATGCCTACAATCATGCAATTCATCCAATTCCGAACTATAACAGGCCTGAAGTTTATGAAGGTAATGATATTATCGATGTACCTGATGTTAGGAGGCCGCCAGGGAGACCACAAGCTAATAGGCATTTGAGCAGATATGAGAAGCCGCCCAGGAGAGCTATGCGCTGTGGTAATTGTTTTGAGCTTGGTCATCATAACAAGCAAACATGTACGAATCCTACCTGTTACAAGAAGCCTCCGAAGCCGCCGAAGCAGCCTAAGGGAATTTAAAGAAGAGCAATTATCTTGTTTGTTTCTTCAGACTATTACTTTTATGTTTGAACCTTATTCATTTTTCTTTCATTAGTTTCTGTATTAGTTTTTATGAACAAGTACTTTTTCTTTACTTAGTTTCTTTTTTGTATTGGTTTTATGAAAAATACTTTTTTTTTTCACTGTGTGTTTTTCTGCTTCTATCAGATAATGTTTTCATTTTTATTCTTAAATGCATAATGGATTATGCTTTAGTTTTTGATGGTGCATAACTTGTTATGCATTAGTTTTTATGATGCATAACGTATTATGCGTTATTGTTTTGAAGATTCATAATCTCTTATGCATTGTTTTTCGACGATGCACGATCTGTTATGCATTTATTCTTTTAAAGATGGCTGCATAACGACTCATGAAAATGTGGTTCCTTCATGCATCTGCATAACAAGTCATGCGTCTGCATAACAAGTCATGCACATTTATTTTATTAGGAATAACATGTTATTCAGGTTTATTTTGTTGCATAACTTGTTATTTAGATGTTTATATGTAACATGTTGTTCCTTCATTTTCCTTGTAAGATTTATATCATAGTACAGTTAAATGAAATAAGATTGCAGCAAATAGAAGCACTGAAAGCATTGATATATAATAAATATATATATAAACATCGAAAAGATAACATAAGTTGTTCTGACAAGAACTACTGACTAAAGTTAAGTTTTCATACCAACACATTACACATAACTACTGACTGAAGTTAATCTTCACACTAACTACTTTCCCATTAGTTTTCACTCCCAAGTTAAATTTCTCAACCTACCAACAACATACAGGTTGTTAAAACAAAGTTATGTTTGAGCCTTTATATTATGTACTGCTTCACATTTGACGCTCAGCTTCATCACATTGACGCGCAACATCATCCCAGATGTCTTCATTGGCATCTATCGCCCAACTGTTTCCAAGATCCGTCAGCATTTTCAATACCAGACTTACTCTTTTCTTGTTGGCTTTTTATACTGCATCTTCCTTTCCCAACTTCAGCCATTTGTCCCTGACTTGAGACTTCATGCTCATCTTCATATAATAGCATACAAATATGAGGCAGTCGGGGTGATGACCTTGTTCAGGAACATTCTTGGTAAAAATATCCATGTATACAAGCGATTCCCGCTTTATATCCACGATTTGTGGTGATAGATTCAGTTCATCATATCTTTGGATCAAATACGTCATACAAGCCTTTGCCATTATGAGAGCTTGTTTCTTGCAGTTAGATTTATAGCCTTCAAGACTGTTATAGTAGTTCCACTCACCCTATGAAAAGTCATACTCTAACAATGTCCAATGTGTACCAGCAGGGTTTTCCTTTGTCATATAGTTCATTGGAATGAACATTCTCTCAACTTCAATAGGGAGATTCAAGATGAATTCTCCAACAAATTTGGCAATCCCATCTTTCTCCTTTGTTTTAACAAAGAACTGCAAAAGAAATATTTTTTAGGAAAAAAAAGTTAGTGGATGCAATTGAAAGGGTGCACAACAGGTGTAGAAAACAATGCTGAATAACTTGTTATGCAGTTCAATCTAGTTGCATAAAATTTTATGCAGAAGTAATTATATGGGCATAAGATAATATGCATGAATGACTTGTTATGTAGAAAAATGATTTTATTTTCTTGACTTACCCAAGCATCTGGCGTCATGAATGCAGACTCCGCATACCTATGTTCAACACTATCAGCCATCTTTTCATTTTTCCGCTTCCTGAACAACCTATAACTGTAGTAGCGTACCACTTGGTCTTCTAAGTATTCGTTGTTCATTAGCTTCCTTATTATATCTCCGTGAATCCGAATATCCCACAAGTACGGGTCTTCTCCTTCTCTGATACTCCAAGCCGAATTTCTGCAGATGACATAAGACATAATTGGTGAGATGTTTTATTCAAGTGACATGCGGCAGAACCATAAACTAGAGGGTTGTGTTATGCATGGTTTTTTTTTTAAGCATAACTTGTTATACATTTATTTCATAAGAAGCATAACCTGTAATGTATTGATTTCTTAAACAAGCATAATAAATATAACAACATTTTTTGCATAACTGAACATGCATTAAACATTGGAGCTGCATAACATGTGATGTAGATATTTTAAACAATCATAACTAACCATGCATTAAACATTGGGAGTTGCATGACATATTATGCAAACAAGCATAAAGGTAATTTTGATGTACTTACAGGCTGTTGGCATTCTCAAAGTATGTCTCCAGTACTTCCATCATGGCTGGTTCTATTGTATCCTTGTAATCTTGAAAGCATTCCATTGTTTCCAGCGGAGGTAATTTTCTGAACGGCAAGCAAGCAGACGTACGGGGATTTTCTTGTTCAACTTTATTCTCATCAGGCTTGTCTTTTTGCTTCTTCTGCTTCCCTAGCTCACAATATTTGAGTAGTACACTAGTTGTCCTTTGATTCCATGTTGTCCTTTCCTTGATTCTTCTTACCTTGCTTCCTGGTTGCTTCCCATCCTCTTCTGCCTTGTTTGCTTTTCGCTTCAATACTGACTTTTTCTTCAATGTTGACCTCTTCAAAAATTCTGTTCTTGGTACAAACTCCCCTCCTACATCTTCTTCCTAGAGATTCATGTAACCAAAATGTGTTAGATATAAACAGTTTATTATGAAATTAAGTAAATAGTTGATTAAACAGCAAAACAACAATATAGTAAACAATTTATAGTTGATTAAAAATAATAAGTAGTACATAGTTGATTTGATATTAATAAAAATACCATAATAAAAGATGTTATATTTTAGGTACCAGGTTTTTTGAAATGGTCTCCATCTCAGCATCTTCATTATAGCCTTTTTCTTTTTCAGCATCTTGTGTGGCACCAGGAGTTAAAGGATTCTCAATCACCATCTTCTTCTCTGCATCATCAACCATCTCAACAACTACTTGTTGTGGCTTTTCATCCACTGGGTCTTCTGGTTGTTGTGGTTCTTCAGTTTGATGTTGTGGTATCTCAACAACGGGTTGTTGCAGATTTTCAGCTTGCTGTTGTGGTCCACCAGCATCATCTTTAATTGCAGCAGCAGGTTGTGATAAATGCAGATTAAATGTGGGCACCACATATTCTTCTGCTTTCTTCTGAGTTTCTGGAAGAATGTCATCATCACCACCGGCCAAAAAGTCTCTTTCCTGTGCTTCAAGTCTTTCTTGTGTTGTTGCTATATTTGGTGTTGTCTCCAATTCCACTTGAGTTTCTGTTTCCTTGTCGTCGCTGGAGAGATTAACAGCTTTTTCCATGTCCATGAACTTGAAAGGTGAAGACTGGATACCTTGACTAGCCGTTTGGTCTTGGCTATCGAGTCTGATAACTTCTGGAACTGATTCTTGTGTAGGTGGTTCAGTTGAAGATACCAGTTCAACAAGAGTCTCATTCCTTGGCAAGTTTTGGCTCAGTGGGTCGCTTGGCTCAGCTGATGATACATTGACACTAGGCCCACCTGACGACTCCTTCTGCACTTCTATGTTGCCACAATCAACGAGCAATTCCTTCACGTAATTATACAACTTTTCATTGAAGTCTACTCCACTCTGTCTATTCCTCTCCTGAGTCTGCTTCATGTCTTTCAGCTTTGCTTCAATGATCTGCAACCTTGCTTCAGCACAATCGGGGGGACACGTTTCTTGTTCAATGATCTTAATCACATCCAGAAATGCTTCTTCATACTTGTCCCTGTTCTCTTCAAGATTCATTGCGACGAGATCATATATCTCTTTCCTTTTTCTTGGTTTTCTTGGTTCACAGAATTCCATCTCCATTGCATTGTACTCATCTCTGAATTTCTCATTATACTGCAACATGATTAATGACACTCATCAAAGGAATGCATAACAAATATAACAACATTTTTTATATGCATAACCTGTGATGCAGCTAATCTAAACAATGCATAACTAGTCATGCATTTAATATTGGAACTGGATAATATGTCATGCATTGATTTGTTAAGGTGCATAACTTATTATGAATTTAAAAACACAACCCTGCTTAACTCCTTTTCAATATTGAAAAATGCATAACCGGTCATGCATTCATATATTCGGCTGCATAACATGTTATGCATTGATTTATTAAGGTGCATAACTTATTATGCAGTTATCCTTTTTTGCTAACGTAACTTATTATGCATTCATTTTTAAGGAATTTAGAGATACTGTCATAGATGCATGAAGGTCAATTATAAATCATGAAATGTTCACAAACAGGTACCTTTAAGAACGTAATATTCTTCTTGAGCATTGCTTTCTTCATTGCTGCCAAGTCCCACTTCGCAGCTCTCGGTGTAGCATTGGAAATGACCTTGACGATGTCTGATGATATCTCATCTCTGTTAGAATGCTCAGCCAACCAAAGCTGCAAAAAATAATAACTAATAAGATATTCTGTATCCAAGAAAGTAATATTTATTGACAGATGTTATGAAAGTAAAAAAAAACTATCTCACAAGAGAATACATAATGCAACCACTGCAATTCCTGATATGAAGATTGTTTCTTTTGACAGTCTTGATGCTCTCCATCAGGTGTTCATGAATAAGATCAGGAAAAGAGACAGAGTCCATGGTTTCCAAATCCTTAACCAAACCAACATACGAGACGTCTAAATTGTCTCCACTTGAACGACAAAAGAACAAGACGACTAGCATGTAAAGGCAGATAAGGCAGACAACTTCCTCTTCATGACCTTTCTTATCAAGTTTTTCCAACACCAGCCTTTCAATATCATCTATCCACACCTTTGTTACCCTTGCTTTGGGATCTTTGCTGATAAATCCTGGCTTTGTTTTGAATGGGAATTGCTTGACGAGGGGATGTGACTGAGTCAGCTCTATCTCTGCCTTCGAAGTCAGAATATCATTTCTTCTGTCTCCTTCAATTCTTGGAATCAGAAATGTAACAGCAAGCTCACTAGACGTTGATGCTATGTGCTTGTTTTCAGACAACTTGAATGAATGTTGATTCAAATCTTCATGGTCATATGATAGAAAGACTTCATCCATCAGCTTGTTGCTCTTACCATCCAAGTATGCCATGTTTGCAGCATATAACCAGTTATAGAACTTTCCAAACACACACACATTCATCATGTTAGCCTGCAACGGATTCAAACCACCTCTGTCTTTTTTCTTACTAAACAAGTGACCTACCCTAATGAAACCTGCTCTATAAGTACCTCCTTGAACTGCAGATTTGGTTTTAGGTTTAACTGCATAAAAAAAAGAACAAACAAAATGCATTTTAGAACTGCTATTTTAGAACAACAAAGGAATGCATAACAAATATAACAACATTTTTTTATATGCATAACCTGTGATGCAGCAAGTCTAAACAATGCATAACTAGTCATGCATTTAATATTGGAACTGAATAATATGTCATGCATTGATTTGTTAAGGTGCATAACTTATTATGCATTTAAAAACACAACCCTGCTTAACTTATTATGCATTTGTTTTTTTTAACAAGCATAATGTGTTTTACATACAAACAAGCAGGTAAATGATAAGAGAAGTTTATTAACTGATGCATAACAGGAACAGGAAGGAATTCAACGCACCTTGTTTATAGACAACACATTTCCTAGGTGAACTAGGTGATACTTGAGGTGACACCTGATCTTTTAATCTCTGCGACTTCCTTGACGGGGTTGCTTCAGGATCTTTTCAACACAAAAAAAATAAGCTATTTAAGTTATGCAGTAACTTTGGTAAGCAGATGAAAGTTAAAATTTAAATAGATGAAAATTAAAAAGCAACACTTAAAAATAGGTGTTATGCAGTGTTTTTTTTTGTAAGCATAACCTGTCATGCATCTGAAAAACAAGTTACACACATTAATTTGATGCTGCATACCCTGCCATGCATCTGCAGAACAAGTTATGCAGATTTATGTTATGCAGAATCACACATGAGAACTAGTTATGCATACCAGAGCCTTTCTTACTCTTCTTCAGAGCATCTCCCTTTGCCTTGATTTGCATCTCCTTCAGTGTTTCGACACTATCAATTTCTTCTTGTTCATCTTCAAGATCAGTAGGTAAAATCACATTGAGGAGAAAATTATGTTAAAATCGAAGAAGAATAAAGTGATAACTCAAAAAATATTATGGGTATTCAGGATGAAACAGTTTTCTTTTTAGGTTTACTCTTTTTTTCTGGTTCATCATCGGCAATTACTGTAACAAAATTTAAGATTAAAAAAAATTCAAAAAAAAAACAAAATCAAACACTAACAGATGAAGCTAATGATAAATCTCACCGGGTTTTTTCTGTTTCTTCGACTTCATTTTTCTTCGGTTTTCCATTTTTCATCTGAAGCATCAAGAACAAAAATTAAAATCGAAAATCAAATAAAATCAAATGTACCGAATGCATGCAAGAATAAGATCGATTAAACTAGTTTTAGTACCTAATTTCTTCTCTTTTGATTTCTGAAGACGTGTTTTTGTTGGTGTTTCATCCATTTTGGTTCTACTGAATTCTAGGGTTAAGGTTTTTTAGAGTTTGATCAACTTCAATCATCGGTTTTAGGGTTTGATCAACTTCAATCATCAATCATCCGTTACAGTGTTTATGGAGGAATAGGAATAGAAAAACGGATGAAGAAAAAATGAGAAGAAGAGAAAAACGGATGAAGAAAAAATGAGAAGAAGAGAAAAGAAATGGTTCCGACCGTTTCCGGATGAAGAAAACTGCCCAGAACCGCTGAAGGGTAATTGAGGATTCTGCACGTTTTTAATAATTTTAAATAATGTTGGGTGCGACTGTAGGGAAAAGTAATTGTGGGCCTGGCGATAAGAAAAATAAAATTCTGCGCCTGCGCCTAATTTCCCCAAACCATTATGGGTATGGTGAAGTGGAAAACATAATGGGCTAATCAATGGGCAGTTACCGTGGTAACGAAATTTGTTATATTGTAGTAGTCAACTAAGCCATGGCTGATAGGCGTCTGTAGTATTTGGTAAGTTATGGCTTACACGATGGCGAAAACCTTTTCTTTCTAACTCTTAATATCAACGTCTTCGAATTCATATTAGACGCAGAAGTCTGAACTCTAAAACCCAGAAAATATTTTTTTTCTTCTTCAACTTAACACTGAGTTTTAGCAAGCGAAACCAGGTAAAATAAGGGTTCCCGTTTACTCATTACATCAGTCGATTCATAACACGTTTGGTTCGTGGTTAATTCATTAATTATTTCATAGTCAAAACCATTTTACTCATTTTCCATTATAAGCAATCGATTAATTCACAAATGATTCTCCAATTTAATTTATCAAATTTAAAACTCAAACTTGTAGATAAAACCCCTTTTCTAATATAGTGTATTAACCGATCAAGTAATTTTGGATTCTTGAAATTTTGTAGGTTAGTTAGTAATAAGATTAGAGGAAAGGAACAGTCGGGGTAATTAGAAGAAGCAATTAATTGGATCGTCAAATATATCTCTCACCAGTAAGTAAATTAATTGGATCTTGTAGAAGATAATTTTCAACTTGAAATGACGGTTTACATAATCTCATCAACTTCTAATGAATAAGATACTCCCAGTGTTGAACTCATTTCTCTCCCTTCTCTTACAAGAGTCAAGGAAACAAAGAACGAAGAAACAATATTTTTTAAGTCAAGGTAAATTTTTGACTTTGGCGGTAACTTAGTTTACGCCAAGTACTAGTTGGACGAAAACAGATTTCGTTTCCAGTTCGCCAAAGGCCATAGTCGTTGACATTTTTCCTCTATTGGCTTAGCTAGATTTCTCTACTTGATCTTAGCTAGATTTCTCTACTTAAGCGAATATAAAGGCCACCATAGTGTTTGTTCTTATAGACTATGATGGGTGTAATATTAACTAGACATATGTTACACATGTGTTTCCATAATATTTGCATGCACTAATCTCATCTTTATATAAGATAGTGTGAAAATCAATTGAAGTTATCTTGGTGAAGTCCGTCGATTATTCACCAAAAAGCTACGACATAACACTCTCCTGTGGGTGATTCATTGTTCTAAAAAGTTGTGTTAAAACTTTACCAGCAAAATCCAATGTGATAAAATCCGAAGGAAAAAGAAGGTGTACAATTCTAGAAAAATAGTTACGTATATGTTGCCTCTTTAAAATCTTGATAAGGAAAAACTCCGAGGTCCACATAAACCTGGAGGAGGAAAAAAGAGTACTACCCATAAAAATACAATAAAAAACTCTTCCTGGTCAAAACTTCAGACGTTGGTAAGGACATGGTGAATAGATCTGCATAGTTTTCATACTATTTTTATTCAGGATACGTATCTCTTTATTCTTTCGAGGTGGTGAGAAAAAAATAGCTATAGTGAAATATGCTTAGTTCAATCACCCTTGATGTAACCTTTCTTGATCTGTGAGATACGTATTGCCTTATGTTCATAGATGATGGATAATACTTATGTGCTAGCAGGTAAATTACATGAATTTCAAAGATGAAGATTAACGGAATTATTCATACACATTCGACGCGCTTCATAGAGAGAGACAATCTCACCGTGGTTGGATGAGGTATCTGGAAAGCTTTGTAGGAAATTGCACTACCGCCATTCATAAACACATACCCAACTTGATAAACGGCTTTGCATGGATCAGGAAGATAACATGTATCTGTATATCCTTTTAAATGTGAAAAATGAGATAAATCATTTGAGTACCACGTCTGCAATAACCAGAAGATATTGACACTAAGTTTCATACCTATCTAATGTTTCTTATTGAAGAAGAGTTCAATATTTCTAACAAATTAACTGCAATAAAAATGTTAGGTTATTGTTTTAAATAACTTGTCGGTTGAACCCACCAGGCGTTGGTATGTCAAGTTTGGTTGTCAAGTTTAGTTTCGAAACTCGCCAATTGAATTGCTTACTAAAATCAAATTCGTTGTTAGGTTAGTCTTAAGATATAGAAATGTTAAGACAGTCTTTACTCATTGAGGACCTGAAGACGTATTGAAGAGTAAGCGAAGACATCACCTTTCAGATTGAGGTTAGTTTCTATTGACTTGAATTTTTCTATTTCTATCAAGTTCTTACAGTTGTATCGATTGAAACATAATATGCGAAGTTTGTTTTACATGGCTTTAGCATATAGATGACTTGATTATTATTATGATCACAATATCAAGAAGAAGGATAAACATTATATGATATTGACTCGCATAGTATAGTTTTATATACTTTCATAATTTTGGCATAACATTAATACGACTCTTGTCATTGATTAGTGTTGAACTTTCGGGAAACTAGATATGCATATCTAGTTTTGAATCCTTCCTTTGAATTCATCTTAGAAAATCTTTTTGTTGGACATGATTTAAAGTTTGATTGCACTTGAATCAAGTTTCAACTTAAATAGGATTCAAGACCGATCTGATTCACGACCGATCATAGTCTTGGATATATATTTTCTAAATCTACGTGTTTCACACATGACCACTTATATTTCGAAATGTATACAATATAAATTGGAAAGTTCTGCGTCAGGAAATATTAAATACATATTCAAATCTAAGATATTATTATTCATATTTATTCCTTTGATACTCAAGACTAGATCCTATAGATATTATTGAGATATGTTTTCTTTGCTATCTTCGTACCAAAATTGATGTGCTTTCCTTTTCTAAAAGATTGCACATAACTAAATTGACTAATTTAGTAGAATACATGGATTTGCAACTAGCTAGGATTGGTAGTCATACTAGTAAAATGTCTCAAATATTAATATCTATTTTTTATTAATTATATATTTAGAAATAATATTTTGCATATATTATAAATAAGTTATACATGTTAATATAATCAAATAATGTCAAGATCTTTGTTAAAATGGGAAATCACATTTACGGAATTTATTTTGATTTTCGATTTTTGTATATCTTGTTTCCAAACAAGCCCTGGTCGTAACATTATAAATGGTGGAGCTTTGTATTTTTAAAAAATTATCATGAAACTCACCCGAGTTGTGTGGTAGTTAATTCAACGAGTCGTTCTGTGACGAGGTCACCCTCGTGATAACTCCTGTAAGGGCTTACCTCATAGCCATTGGAAATAACATCTTAGATATGCACACACACCCTTATATAATTTTTGATTATATTATTTTTGCTATCTTTTACGTATTTATATTTAATTTTATTTATTTTTTAGTCCCTTTAACAAATCAGAAATTTAATTATTGGCCCGTGAAAGGAAATTTTTAATTTCTTATTTTCCTGTAGCATAAAAACACAATATCGAGAGTTCGAGACGTGAGTTTTTCTGCTTTTAAGATATAGAAGAAGATTTAATCGATTTTGATCGTTATGGATTTCAAATGATTAAACCTGAAACGGGTCGACACAAAGTTAAGGAACTATATTCCAAGATGTTATGCCAACTGTCTACTCAAAACACCATTGAGATCTGAAGTATTGAAGGAAGTTGGAGAAAATAAAACAGAATTAGCAGGGAGAGACAATGACTATCTTAAACGTTATACTTTTTTATTTTTTTATGGGTCGTAATGACCAACAAGCTAATAGGACAGGTTCGATCGAAGCATTACCACCGAATGAGCCTCTATTGTATGTCATTATAATTTACCTTAATTTTAAAAAATCATGAAAACGGTTCAATCATCTTTTCCCATCTCAAAGCAATCATAACTTACTTGGAAAACTTAAACATACTAATCTTCATTCTTGGTACTTCTCAGGATTCCAACATACGACAATCATCTCCCCCTTCCTCTATCAAATTAATCAATCTGGATTTTAAAAACATAGATTCGTTGATCTTACATGAACAATCACTCACATATAATTAAATTAAGTTTACAACCAATTATTCGTACTAAAAATTAACAAAGCTTAATGAGAAGCTTGAGATAAATATCATATGATGGGAGCTCTTACTTCTCATGGATCAAAGAAAATTATTTAGTTTATTAGAAGGATTATGTGACAAATAAAAATAAAAGAAATAATTTAATATAATTTAGGTATCTAATTTTTTCTAGGAATGTGTGCATATCTAAGATGTCATATCCAATGGCTATGAAGTGAGCTATCACGAGGGTGATCCCATCACAGCAAGACTCTAATTCAATAGTGACGAGTAAGTCTGATCCGATTAGACAAAAGCATGACCAACTAGTTTAAAACCTTCTTAGGGATCAAACGGCTCTAGTAGTACCGTTAAAAGGAAACTAAGAATCACACCTTACCTTTCCTTGTTTATACTTTTAGTTGAACTAACTCAAAATAATCTTCCAGATAAGTTTTTATTTATTCGATAGTCATTCTTTTAAATATAAGGTTGTTCAAGACTTTAATGGTTTCACTATACATATTTGAGTAATTCTGAATCTGTTGATAGAATTATTGATTTTCCAACTTTAATAGTATTAGAGCATTGCTCGGTTGAACCCACCAAAATAAATTGACTTGCACAATTATTTTCTTAACCGGAAGCAATTGAAAACCATAGACATTATAGCACCACAATTGCACCAAAATTTCGTTAAGCAAAAACACTTGATACTAAAAAATAAAGAAGATATCAAACAATAAGTCAAATGAATTTATACGGTTTTTCTTAACCGGAAACAATTGAATCACACACACACACATCCATACACATCATAATGGAATATATCAATTGTACCTAAATTTTGTTAAGCAAAAGAAAAATATATGCAATATAAGCAGGCTTTTCTTAAACAGGAAAACGATTAACTAACAAATTCGTTACCGCAGATTCCACATCCTCTTCTCCCCAGAAAGATATATCATTAAGCGCAAGTTCAAGTTAGAACTCTCCCCCAATATGTTGTCATCCTCTCGCAAGAACAAAATAATAACAACAAGAGAAACCTTTACTAGAGAAAAGTTGAATCAGTTTTAACTAATGCGTGCCAATAACAGAAGTTGAAAACTCGAAACACATATGTTTTATACTAAAAACAACTCATGTAAACACAAATTGATTCAACATATTGTGACTTTTCACATATGAGTTTCATCAGAACACCTTATGATCCTTTGATAAAGCCTACCAACATGGGCTAGAACTTAATCCTGCTAAATCAAAAAGCCACGCAAACCATAAGGATTCAAACATATGAGATCGAATATTAAGGTTATGAAAACCGAAATCAGACATCTCATAAACCGAAAACACATAGCAAAATATAGACATTCAAGCACAGACTATGTAATCAGAAACATCACAAGTAAAATTATAAAGTAATAATTTTATTCATAAATAATGATAGTTTTATTCAAAAATAGACCTTATACAATAATCGAAATAAAAAAAAAACTGTTGTCTATTTTCTTGGATTAAGTGTTACAGCATATAACTTAACCCCTAGTGGTGCTCTTATTGTTCACTGAGGTTTATCCAGTGTTCAAATTCTTGAAGAATATCTCGAGAGACTTGTTTGCAACCACTTCCTGTTTTTCAACTTGAACCTTCATGTCTGCAAGATCGGATTTTGTTTCCTCAATTCTATCCTTGAGCTAATCTTGATTTCGAACTGTCATTATGAGATTGGTTCTTAGTTCTTCAAAACCATGGATATAGTCAATCATACTATCAGAAGGTATCCACTTGGTTTTTGATGGATCTTGAAGGTTGTAAGCCAACAGACATGACTCATCTTGAGATCCAACAAAACTATCAGAATCATAGTCAGTCATGATTTTCGATATGATTTTCTTCTTCCTTTCTATATTTATTCCTTGACAATCCTTAACCTTTTGAGCTTCCTCCTTATTAGCTTTTGTAAAACTGCGAGTTATTGGAGGCATGCTCAGGGATTTAAATAAGAATTAATCAGGATTTCTCAATACAAGCAAGAGAAATTTTCTCTCAAGAAGAGACAACTTTTCAGATCGAAAATACAAAGGAAATTCCGTAAATATATACACAATATATTTTGTTTCCTATGTCCGAACTTCTCATGCTGGAAGGTTTATTAAAATTCGAAAATTTCAAAGAAAACCTATTTTTGGAAGATCATGATAAACATGAACAATTTTTAGACAAAAATGGATTCGCAACTATCCGGGAATTATCACAAAATTTTTCTGATAAAAACACACACGAAAAATTGTGCTCTCGTTTTATGTGCTTTCTCATCCCAAAGATTATGAACACGAACTAGGATGAGAGTGCACAATCTCCATACAACTAGGTTGTATTTGAGTAAGCCTTTTCTTGCTTACAACGAGCATCTTCATGTTTCTCTTTGGAAATTTCTGCCCAAAGTATTTTCTCCTAAGAAAATGATCCTTCCTTGATCTAAATATATGATCATGAGGAGAAACCGTACTGATGTGAGAATTTTCAGAGATGGATAAATCTATCTTAATTATGTCAATGAGATTTTCATAAGATTTTTTCATTCTAAGGATTTATGCACATCAGTTCGATCATTTGAAACAATTATTGTAAATCTTCCCTGATTGTTTCTTTTGGCAGATATTGCTTCTTTCCCTTTCTTATGGAATCGTTCTTCATGTAAACAAAGACTGTTCGACATGAATGAGGAGGAACCTTTTCCCAGAAGTGATTATCAACTCTTTCTTCTGATTCCTTTGAGTTAATTTTATCAGGTTGTGGTATATTTTGTCTTTCTACCGAGGAATTATCTTTTAGTTTTTTAAGACAAGAAATTTCTTTTAATACTTTTACCACAGTATTTTGAAAAAGTATAAGTTTCTTGTCAAGTGTCTGAAAGTTGCATTCCTTATGATATTTTGCACGGAATCAGTTTAAAGTTTCCTTTGTACAAGATTTCGTTTGATCATCAGTAGTTGTAGAAGATGGTTCTTCATTCTCTCCTGACTTGATGTAGTTAGGCAAACTCCCATCAACTGATCTGTTTCAGACGTGATCAAACAAGTTTTGTTATCATGATCTGTAAAAGTCGAGTAAGGACTCATTAGTCAGAGTCATATGATGGATCTCTTGATCTTGAGTAAGAGATCTCCCAAGAGCTCCATATTCTCTTTGGCTAGAATATTTAGTTGAATGTATTTTTCCCTGAACTATTTCTTAAGAAGATTATATTATGTATTTAATATTAACATCCTTGTAGACAGAGATCTTATAGGCTTTAGAAGTTTTACCAACTCTTTATCAGCATCTTCTTTTCCATTAGAGATAGACTCAGATGTACTCTTAATTTTCGTAACTCTTGGATCATGAGTTAACGAAGCGGTAACATCTTCAACTTTCGAGAATTCATACTCTTGGATAACGTTAACTGAATCATCCATTAGATTCAATTCTTATAGGTTGGATCGCACCAAACACAGTTTGTTATATCTTTTCATGTTTGCCTGCTCTGATACCAATTGAAAAGACGAGAGTATCCAAATGCACCACAATCTTTAATTTATCCACCTATAAATCCTCTTACCGAAAGTGATTGTCTATAGAAAAAGTCGAGAAAATACAACAAATCGGTATTCACACTTTGTGTGATCGTCTATGGATACGAGATCGAGACAATATAACAATCAAAATGTGATTACTTGATAATAGGTTCGGACTTAACCAAACTCTATAGGATCACTATCAAGTAAAGCAGAGTTAACGTTTGTGTAATTTACTTTAAATTATAATAACAACAATTATAATTGCGGAAAAGGAAAGTAAATGACACAACAAGATTTTGTTAACGAGGAAACCAAAAATGCAGAAAAACCTCGGTACCTAGTCCAGAATTGAATACTCTCAGAATTAAGCCGATATACAAAATATAAACCAACTTCGTATAATTGAGACCAAGAAACTAACCCTAGTTCACTTAGTTTCCTCAGTATCCCTGCGCTTCTGACTTTCAATGAGTACACGCACTGGTACAATTCCTTTGGATCGTATTGTAAACAATAAAGGAACAACAACTGTGTTTGGTAACAACTCTATTGATTCTTTAAGATAAGATATCTCAAGTCATACGCTAAGGCTCTTTCGTTTAAGCTAATAAACTCCTTTGCCTGGTTAGATCAATCCAATCTCTATCACCTAAGTAATAAGATTCGGATTTGTAACAATCAAAATATATCTTGAAAGAACTATTACGTGTTACCGATCTCATGCAACTAATAAATCGAATAAATCCGATATTAGTTAGATCCCAGCCGATCGAGGTTTGTGCAACACAAAGATATGATAAACCAATAAGAAATCTTCTTCGTCTTCAAATATTCTTTAATATTCAATTAAACATGCACAACACCACTTGAATCTCTTATGATCAATCATGCACAGAATGGAGTCTGTTAACAATGTATTATCACAAGATGTCTTTAGATCTACAAACAGTTCTAAAGATCCCGTTGTTTTGGGGTAAAAACTGATTCTGCTGTTTTTTGGTAATTTGGGGTGTGTTGATGAGAAACGAGTTCAAACCCTAAACAAATGCACTGCACATGAATGTTTTTAGGTTCGAGAAATCAATCTGTAAGACTCAGGCCTAAACCAAGAAATGGTCGTTCCAGGTTCAATTCGGTCACAAGGTGAAGGAGAAGGGTTAATCTTAGGAAGGGAAGCGGAGAAGGTGTTTGAGATCAGAGTATTGAATTATGAAGGTATGGCTGTTTATGACTTGTGTATCCGAAAATGGTTTCTGGCTACTTGTGTTGATAACACTTGTGTCCTTTTTGAAAGAGATTGAAAATCTATTTATACAAGTCATTAGAGAGCAACCTTGATCTCATAGGAAGTGGAGGAAGTTAAGTAGTGGAGTAATGGAGTTGTGTAAGAGGTGGTGATCATTGCGTGATTACACCTTCACCCACTACTCCATCATTACTAACCGTCCGTCTTTTTCGAAAATGATTTCTGGCTACTTGTGTTGCACGCCGCACGCTGTAAACCGTCAGACCAACTACCCAATAAGCATCCCCCATTTTGTGACATGTTTGATGTCTCGAATAAGTGTGTCAAGTCATGGGACCCGCCGGAGAATAACATGGTGCTATTAGGTGAAAAAACTAAGTTGTTTATGAGGCCAATATAAAATATTGTATGTATTCGATGCATGTGAAACATCACATTTAAGCATCTCAAACTAATCGATGTGTATGAAGCATCGTTGTTTTAGAGCCTGATTGAATAAGTCGCGGATAGGCGTCTTAAATAAGACAACATGATCGACCACCTTTGGGTGATCGTTTGAAGACCCTACAGTCAAGTTATTATTTGGCCGATCGCCTCATGTGGAATAGGGATGGACAGTCTTTACAATGTTGCTTTGCTTGTTTCCGAAAAACAAATCCACACCATCCAACTAGGTTAGCAAAATTGGATGAACGAGATGATTTGCGGCAGTTGCATACTGCCATTGACGTAACTTTAGGATTGAGGAAGCCGTGTGACTCACCCCTCTTTGGGCGCGTGTTTCGAGGCATTGAGCCCTAGTTTGCGTAGGCCAGTCAATCATGTGTAAAGGTGGGTCCAAAGTGATCACGTTAACACCTTCGGGATCACTTAAATCTATATCTATGCCGCTCGTTTAGGCTGACAAAGATGGATGGTTGTGATCAATCTGCGACAGTTATGTACTGCCGTGACCTAAATTAGGGTTTTTGAACACAACACGTCTACTCAAGTTTGTGCAAGAGGTCGAGCACCCTATAGGCTTTCCATAGGCAAGTCGATCGACCAAGGGGAAAGAGGGGCGTCAATGACCATGCTGGCGCCTCTTTGATCATTCCAGGTAAGATCTCGGTCGTCCAACAAGACTGGCAAAGTCAGACAGTTTTGATCGATTTGCGGCAGTAATGTGTTGCCGCAAACACTGATTAGGGCTTCAAAGCAGCCGTGTCTACCCTAGTTCAATCGAACGACTTGGTATGCTATCAACTCCCATGAGAAAGTCGATTGGTAAGGTATAATATTGGTCCGGTGGCGAACGTATTGGCATTTCCTTGATCGTTTGGAACGCGATATAAGCCGTCCAACTAGGCTGGCGAAGTTGGACGGATATGATGACTCTTAAGACCGTTTTTTACGGTCTTAGCTCGTTCGAGCCATTCTTTCACAACGTGATCACCCATGTTTGGGATTGGCGTTCAAAGCACTTCACGGCTGAGGGAATGGGACTCAATCGTCTAGGGCACTAGTGGGCCCGCCGGTAGTCACTGCGGTGATTGCCTAATTCTATTAGGAGTAAGCTATGCTTGTTAAATCATGCGGCCAAGTTGTGTGACCGTGACTGTTTCTGAGGCCGACATTAACAGTCTAGATTTTCTTTAAGAATAAATGTGTGTTCAATCACGCCAAATTTAATTAAAAGTGTGTGAACACATCGATCTGTTTGTCAGAGAGATGTAACTCGTATGAGTATTTTTGTGCAAATCCCAATACTAACACTTCGGGAGATTCATGCTACTCTGCTGAGAGTGAGCATTGATCGTCATGTCATGTTAGTATTGAGAGTTCTACTGGGAACATAGAACGGAAAAATATCAGGCGAGTCATGCATTAGTTAATAATGCTGGCATAAAATAGAATTCACAGAATGCTTGGGATTACTACTGTGCGCACCATTCTGAAAGAATTTCATATATACTGAGTTGTTCAATACTGTTAATGGTGGATTTTCAACAAAGGGAAAAACCGTAAAATTATGAGGCATGTTTTTCACACGGCCTTCAGGCATGCAACGATTCATATTTTACGAAGCCATGATGAATATGTTTTCAAAAATCCCCACTAGCTGAGTGATTCGATTCCTGACATTTCATCATGACCTCTATGCAGAATAACATAATTGGGCGGTTCTCCATAGATTGAGATCTTAACGCCTTCAGGACGTCAGTGACACTCACTGTTCCCTGACTGCAGGAGAGAGACCCACCTCCACATAGAAGAATATTTGGGCGGCGGACGCCTTCAGGACGTCAGTGACACTCACCGTTCCCTGACTATGTGGAGATACCGTGCATAGATTCAGGCGGTTCTCCGTAGATTGAGAACACTAACGCCTTCAGGTCTTAAGCAACACTTATGACTCCCTGACTATGCACCCTCCGGATGGATATGACGCCTTAACTGGCTAATGTCCTTCCTGCAATAGATTAATTCTTCCGTGACATTCACCACTGAATTCCCAGAATAATATATTATTGCTCCTATTCCATGGTCGAATCCACGGCCTGATCCCATGGAATGGCAATAACAATTGTTCCGATTCTATATCGACTCCACGGCTTGATCTCATAGAATGACAATAAACAATTGTATTATCTCATTACTCCGATTTCACGAATCTCATGGAATGGTAATAAATAATTTTATTACTCCGATTCTATGGTCGAATCCACGATCCCATGGAATAGTAATGCCTATTTTATTATTCCGAGTTCATGGTCGAATCCGCAGCTGATCCTATGAATTGATAATAAATACCTACTAATTTTATTACTTCGTTTCGTGAATTATTCTCCATTAAATTTTATGAATTAGTAATAAATACTCAGCAACTGGGCATCTGGACCATCACTGAGTAATCCCCACAAAAATGGTGCAAGTGTACTCGACAATGATGCACGACTGAGCACCCGGATGCACAAACGAGCATCCAAAAACATGGACAAATGAGGAATCCTACGCAAAATAGGAGAAAAACAACAAATAATAATAATGAGAGGCGCTCATGGGCCAGGCCCACTAGCCGGCCGGCCATGCCCTAGTCGTGGCCGGTCCCATGCCTCTTCCATTATTTTACCCTATTTTGTTATTTTCATGAATTCATGAAAAACTCCTTCAATTTAGAAACTTTCCCTGTTTGTGCAAAACTCATGAATTTCCCATAACTTCATGGATTCATGAAAATAATATTATAAAATTAGGGAAAGGTGTGCGGGATCGGGCAACCTAGCCGGCCGGCCATGCCCAATCCGTGGCCGGTCCCACACCTTGCAATCCTTAGACTTTTATAATTGTTGTTTCCCAATTTCATGAAACTCCTCCGTTTCAACAAAATTCATGGATTCTCCATAATATCCTAGTTTCATGAAAATAATAATATAAAATTAGGGAAAGGTATGCGGGACCGGGCAACCTAGGTATCCGTCCATGGCCAAGCCGTGGCCGGTCCCACACCTTGCAAATCCCTAGTCTTTTATAATTATTATTTTCCTCAATTCATGAAACTCCTTGGTTTGAGAAAAAAATCATGATTTCGTGATAACTTCTCAAATTTTGCTCGAATCATGAAAAACCGAAAGCCAACATGGTGACTTGACCGGCTATTTTTTCATGACAATATTTAATGTTAAAATACTTTTATTTTAATATTTACCAACTATTGATCAATTGAGCATACATGCTCGTTCCAACAAAAATCAAGAATTTCAGTCAAGAAGAAACTCTTCTGAAAATTCACAATGTTGCTCTAACGCACATCAGAAAATACTGAAACTCTCAGTATGGAGACACGGACACCACGGCAACGCGTGCATGCCTTCATGACCGACCAGAGTCATCCCTAAGGATTGCACAAAGCCGGTCCCACATATTTTCACAATTCTGACCTAATTTGCTCAATTACTCATATTGGGCCCAAACTCTCTCCAACCAAGCTGGGGATTGCTCAAATGACTAACATCTGGTCCCGTGACTACCAAGAGACGGTCCCATGCTCTCTTGGTCGGTTCCCCATATTTCATACTTAGATTTTATCACCTAATGCTGAACCCATTAATATTTCAATAAATGATGAAACCGGCATTTAATCATCATACTTTCATCAACTCTCCAACTAAGGACCATGGTGCATGCTTACTCGAGCATTGGGCACCACATGGACGCCCGTCACCCCATGTGGTCGGTCCCTCTATCACTCCTGACATATTTTCAGCAATTCGTCAATTGATGAAAAGTTGATCAAAATTAGGGTTTTGAATGAAACAGTCCATGAATCATCATTCTGGGAAGATTCAAACGCTAATGAATCTATGCCGACTCGGAAATCAGCATCCAAATTAATTATATAATAGTCGGTAGTCTACCAATATTTTTATTAATGATTTACTGGGTCACAACGCCAATAAATAATTTGTCGAATTGAGCAATACTTGCTCAGTTGCTCGTCAAATTATCAATATTCAATAATTTGTCGAATTGGGCAATACTTGCTCAGTTGCTCATCAAATTATTCAGTAATTTGTCGAATTGAGCAATACTTGCTCAGTTGCTCGTCAAATTATCAATATTCAATAATTTGTCGAATTGAGCAATACTTTCTCAGTTGCTCGTCAAATTATTAATATTCAGTAATTTGTCGAATTGAGCAATACTTGCTCAGTTGCTCGTCAAATTATCAATATTCAGTAATTTGTCGAATTGAGCAATACTTGCTCAGTTGCTCGTCAAATTAGCAATATTCAGTAATTTCTCGAATTTAGCAATACTTGCTCAGTTGCTCGCCAAATTATCGATATCCAGCAATTCGCCAATTGAGCAATATTTGCTCAGTTACTCAATTAATGATCAACAATTAATCACTGAATTTACCATATTGTTAATAAGTGCAATAATAAACATCCATGAATAGCTGAGAATCCATCACTCATGCTCGATTCAACAAATTCAGTCAACAACTGACTAATCCATACACGTCTGTCATGCAGACTCCACGATTCGTGAGACATCAGTCACGTCAAATTGGGGGATAACAACTAGGGTTTTGGTCTGGCGGCCTACAACACGTGGGTTCACCCACAAAGAGAAATGTGAGTAAGTCGTGTCAACATTTGAGGGAGTTAGCAAAGTAGTGGATGAATGATCAACCAAGTCTCCGCACAATCTGGAACTGGTTTTACCACGATCTTCCACTTTCCCACTATTTCACTCAAGAAACTGTCACACTTAAAGGGATCAAGGTGTTCACAACTCTGATAATATAAATAAGTCCCTGAATCCATGATTGAAAAACAAGGAACAATCACTAGTTATCAGCAATCGTCCATAATTTCTCAATTAACTACTCTCAAGAATTCATCAATCCATCAGAACTTATTCGAACTTACCAGTTCATCAATATTGCAGAAACCTTCAACACACTCACAATCCTTGATCATCATTGATCCCACGCAATTCTCAGCTTTCCTCCTACAGATCAACCCATTTCCCTCTTTGCGACCGAATTGACTCTGGAACGGCCATTGTCTTGGTTTAGGCCGGAGTCATACAGATTGATTTCCTGAATCTAAGCACCCTCTTTGCAGCGGTGCATCTGTGTGAGGTTGAATAGTTTGCTCGGTTGAGGAGTCTCGACTCGCGCTCGGCTCTTCGTCTCCCTAAAAACCAGCAAATCGTTTTTCCCCATCTACAGATTGGCGATCACAGTGGGAGATTAATCTCTCGGTTGCAATCTAATTTTCACAAGATGGTTGGTCTTAGGTCTAACTCGACAACTTCGAATCCCGGTCAGAATCTTTCAAACGGAAAAGTCCCTCCTTTCGGCACTCCACTCAATGAAATGGTCAATGCTGAAATCCCTACTTTGATCGAGCTGGCACGAGTACAGGAGATTCATACAAGGAACATGGACCTGATGAAAGAGACGATGAACAACATATTGGATTTCCTCATCAGACTGACATCGGACTTGGACGTAGCTCATGCCCAGTAAGTTCCAACGTTAGTAGCAGATCCCTCAACCGGCGATCATCCTCGAATCAACAACTTCACTACCTACGAAAATCCGGTGGAACAAGAGGTCGCGCATTTAATTGAGAACTTATGCGAACTCTTATATTTCTCCAGAGATAAGCATACGAGCACGTTTTCCGCACTCAACAAAATATCGTCTGACATTCCGTCGTCCCGATAGTTGAACAAGTATCTGTGGTATCTGAACTTTCAATCATCAACATCACCTTTACTGAGGAAGACCGAATGGCGGATGAAGGACATAACCGAGCCCTATTCGTAACCGCTTCTATTAAGGATTCTGAATTCAGGAGAGTTCTTACCGATACAGGCGCTTCTACAAATCTTGTTACAATGAGATCTGAAAGTAGGGCCAAAGTTCCAAAAAGCAAGATCGTTTATCATCCCATATTGATGACGGGTTTTGAAGGGAGCCAAAGTCACACGTACGGGTATGTCTATGTGGATCTGAAAGTAGGGCCAATCCAATCCACTGTCAAGTTTCATGTGATTGAGAAAGACCCGGACTACCACATGATAATCGGGAGACCATGTCTTCATGACAATAAGGTTGTTCCTTCGACGTACCATCAATGTATGAAATCTCTGTTCAACAACAACATTGTTCGCATCCCAGCTTCATTGTCTCCTTATGCTCCGGTTCACGATGCTGAGTTCCTGGAATCTCCAAAAGGCATCCCCGAACCTCCAAATAAGATCTTCAGTATTCCACTTCCAAACTGGAAATCAATTGGGAACACCGTCAAATCATCATGAATGAATGCTAAATCTGTCAAACCGTCTTCCACACCGCTTAAACGTCGTCAAAGAATGGTCAAATCCTATGCTGTGTAGATTTCAGGAACCTGAATAAAGGTTGCCCTAAGGATGATTTTCCTTTACCCAACCTTGATATGCTCGTCGATGCAACCAGTGGTCATGACATGTTCTCATTCATGGACGGTTACAGCGGATATAACCAAATCAAGATGTATGAACATGACGCCAACAAAACTGCATTCCGAAATCCCACCGGAAACTTCCACTACACCGTAATGCCTTTTGGCTTGAAGAATGCAGGAGCCACTTATCAGCGAGCCATGACTGCAATATTCCATGACACGATGCACAAACAAGTAGAGGACTACGTTGATGATGTGGTGGTGAAATCAAAGACCCGAGCATCCCACCTGTACATTCTGAGACAAGTCTTCGAGAGGTGCAGAGAATACAAGATAAAGATAAATCCACTGAAGTGTGCTTTCGGCGTTTTTTCTGGAAAGTTTCTTGGATTCTTAGTCACTGCAGAAGGAATCAAGGTCGATCCAGACAAAACGAAAGCCATCACTACTATGCCTCCTCCACGAACTGTGAAGGAACTCCAAAGTTTCATGGGCACGGTAAACTATATTCGGCGTTTCATCCCCGGGCTAGCTCAACTCATTGCTTCATTCACTCCTTTGCTGAAGAAGGGAGCAAGTTTTATGTGGACGACCGTTCAATAAGAGGCGTTCCAGAAAATACAACAGATATTACTATCACCTGTTGTCATGAAATCTCCTGTGCAAGGACGACCGTTAATACTTTACACAACCTCCAGCGATGTTGGTATTGGAGCACTCCTCGCTCAAGAGGATGAAGAAGGCGTCGAACGTCCGATCTATTACTTCAGTCTTACAATAAGGGATGCCCAACTCCGGCACCCAAAGGACGAGAGAGCATGTATAGCCTTAGTCCGTGCAATCTAGAGATTCAGGCATTATCTTTTATCAAACAGAGTTGTGCTAGTGGCCAAAGCGGATCCCATAAAGTTTTTACTTTCGAAACCTGCTTTAATTGGAAGACCAACAAAGTGGATACTTCAGATGTCAGAGTTCGACATAGCGTGTGTCCCTCCAAAAGAAATCAAAGGACAAGCAGTTGCGGACTTACTTGCTGCTTTCCCGGGAGAAGATATCACAATGCTGCATGAAGAAGTGCCGGGTGAATTCCCGGAGATTTCAGTTACTCAAGAAGAAACATGGCTATTATACTTTGATGGATCCGTTACTCCGAGTAATGATATTGGAGGAGCAGGAGTTGTGCTAGTATCCCCATCCGGTGAAGTCTTCTCACATTATTTCAAGATGGATTTTCACTGCACTAACAATTCAGCAGAATACAAAGCTTTTCTCCTAGGATTATCCTTAGCCAAGAAAGCAGGAGCGAAGCACTTGGAGATCAGAGGAGACTCAAATTTGCTGGTCAATCAAATGAATGGTGTTTACTCTCTCAAAGAAGTAAAACTCGCTCCATTCAGAGCCGATGCACAATGATTATTAGCTCATTTTTCTGATACAACAATTGTCCATACTGGTCGCACCAACAATAGACATGCCAATTGTCTGGCGACTCTAGCATCCAAACTGCAGTTCGAAGGGTCAGAAAAATCTATCACAGTACAAAGACGTTCTGTATCATCCACTTGGCTTACTCAACTTGAAGATGCTCAAACGAACGACTGGTGAGCGCCCATTATTCACGAATTGAGCAGTTCTCTTACAGACGGGAAGATCAGCCTCAAAGAGTTGAAGAACTTTTTCCCGTTGCACGGAGCCTTGTATTACCGAAATCCATATGGATCCCTATCACGATGCCTTGGGGATGAAGAAGGAAACTAGAAACTCAAACACATACATGAGGAAGTATGTGGGCAAACCCTAGTGATCACTTTACAGAATACTTCAAAGACTCGGGTACTATTGGCCTTCCATGGAGACTCAGTCGAGAAAGTTGGAAGGGTCCTGTCCCAATTGTCAGATGCCGCCTCATCACTTGGAGGTTCTAACACTTCATCACTCTGGGGACTGGAGAGAGCCTTACATAAAATATCTTCGTGTCAATGATGTTCCGTCAGAGAAGAAATGTGCGATCAAACTCATCCAGAGAGCCAAACGCTTTGTCTACTTGGAAGGGATTTCGTATCGCAAAAGCTTCGGTGGGAATCTCCTGAGATGCTTCGCTGAACATGAAATTACTACAATCTTGAAGGAAATGCATGAAGGTGAACACCAAGGGAAGAAGAAATTGTTTCTCCAAATCCATGAGAAGTATTATTGGTCAACCATGGAAGATGACTCAGCTGCCTACGTTCAGAAATGTCATCAATTCCAAGTCCACGATAACCTGATTCACACTCCTTGTCTCCCATTACATTATTTGAGTAGTACATGGCCCTTCTACAGCAGGGGACTGGATATTATCGGAAAGATCAATCCGACATCTTCAAAGCAGCATGAATACATCATCACAGCAACGGAGTACTTCACCAAATGGGTCGAGGCTATTCCTCTTCGAAGCACCACTTGAGTCACAATTGCAGCTTTCATAAAAGAGTTCATCATATGCAGATTCAGCGTTCCTAAACATATCATCACAGATAATGGAACTCTTTTTTCCAACAAACATGTTGCAGAATTACTCGAAGAATACGGAATCAAACAAACTTTCTCCACACCATACTATCCCCAAGGAAACGGACAAGCGGAGATTACCAACAAAACTTAGATCCGGATTCTTAGTCGAACAGTTCATGACAATGCACGAACGTGGCATGAGGAATTGCCCATGGCTCTATGGGCCTACCGAACCGCGCCAAGAAGCTCAGTCGGGACTTCACCATACTCTCTCATTTATGGTGCTGATGCCATTCTCCCAGCCGAAATCAAGGTTCCCTCCGCAAGGATCGCAGCAGCCAGTGGGGTACAATGGGATGAAGCCGAAGTCTTAGATTCAAGAATTTCTTAATTGGACATGCTCGATTCAAGAAGAGCCAAGGTGGAAAAATACGTAGAAACCTACAAAGAAAGGATTTGCAAGTCCTATAACAAACTGGTAAGACTTCGAACATTTCAAGTAGGAGATTTGGTTTTGAAAACAACAAAACATATTCAACAAGACATGTCTGCTCCCAAGTTCTCTTCTAAATGGGAAGGGCCTTATGTGATCATCAAGGCAGTATCCAGCGGATATTACAAAATCTTAGTTGTTAATGGAGGAGTGGAGGGAAACATCATCAACGGCAAGTGGCTCAAGGCGTATTACGCTTAAATGAACGACAAACAATTACATATTAATTTTCAAAATGTAATTTCTATTCCTTCAAAGAGTATGCATCATGCTCATTCAGTCAAAAATTTAAAATTTTCATGAATCTCACAAAATTCTTCCAATCATGTGCTTTACTAAACTAATCTCAATCTCATAAAAAAAATCCCTCTCAAACGCTCACTCAGAGCAAACCGTCCAACAAAGGATAATCCCTATAGAAAACTCTATTGAGTTTCTTCTGGAAATTTTTGGTTCTCATCTTCAAATCCTGGACCGCCTTTTCAACTCTTGCCGATTCCAAAGCAAGTGCCTTATCCTACTCCAATAGAGCAGTAGTAGCAGAAATTGCGTCAGCAGCCTCCGCCGCCTTATGAATCTTAATCATTTCGAGCCGATGACGAAGCCAGCTCACATTGAATCACAGAGTTTCCCAGTTCGAAATCATCTCGTCCCACTTGTGCAGTTCATGATTCTGGACGTCTCGTAGACGCGTCCGATTCATCTCTCCAATGATCGTTAACAGCCCTGCGACCGTGGTCAGGAGGGTTAGTAAAAAGCCTTTTCATACTTCGGTCGTAGCAATATGCCCGTACCTTTTCCATATTTTGGTGTACAGAGGCGCGTGACACTTGGGAATGACGAATCCACAAACTACTTCATTTTCCGGGAAGGTATTAATCAAGGGAGCCTCAAACAGAAGGCCATCATACGGGTATATATTAGTATGAGCTCCAACCTCAGTCTCTTCGGAATCAGTAGGGTTCTCGTCAACATGGTTACTGCTATTATCATCCACGACCGCAGACTTTCCATTTTTCATCTTTCTGGCATCGACGACAACACGGACATCAACCTATGATGAAGTAGAAGATTATTTGATTTTATTAATTATCGGGCATGGTAAGGCCTCAGCCAAGAAGTTTTGGAATTACTTACAGACGTTCCAGCTTCAGTATGATCCGACCTGTACCGGGCAGGAGCTTTAACAGTCCGTTTGGGTCTCAAGATACAAGGAGAGTGCTGATTCTTTTGGTTACTATGGAACAAAATATTCTTCTTTTAATCAATCACACTAATTGAACGGAGATAAAAGAAAATGTCCAACTCACCGAGTCAGATACTACCACTGCATGCTCGGTGCGAGATGCGCTTCTTGAAGAAACACTGCTTCCATACATGGTAATGTGAAGTATGATCGTGATCAAAATTTCTCCTGATAGTTTGCAGAGGCAAGGGATGATGAACTGTTTATATGAGAAACCCTAGGCGCTTGCAAGTCAAAACAGGGTACTTATCTTCATAATGGGTAGGCAAATTCGTTGCGGTTTTTACTGAAACCCTAAATCTCGAATCAGAGGCATGACGAATGAGAGAAGCGTAACAATAATTGGGACTAACAGTTTGGGCGTGAACATACATATGGAAAATCATACGTTTCACAGACAACTCATGCGTGTGTACCTCGTGTATAATTATCGACTACGTGGACATTGATCCGCCAACTGGAGACATAGAGAATATTTGGATACACAAAAAGATTATTATTCAAAAATAATATCTAAAGAAACGTCTCTACAGTTGCTCAAAAAAAATTAATCATAAAGTCTTTACTTCATCAGATTCATCGAAGTCATTGGATTTTTCAGATCCGTCATCGTCCTCTTCCCCATAATCCTATTCTTCGTCGGAATCACTACCAGAGACTTCTGGGTAAATATCGAGATCGCTTGAGTCCTCATCATCTTCTGCTTTATGTCCGGCTTCAAGTTCAGCTTCAACTTGTTTCGCAATCTCTCTGAGTTCTCTGGTACGCCGGTCCAGCCTAATCTTACGGTCCTGTGGCACCCACACTGTCTCATCTTCCGAAGCATCAGAGTCGGAGGGTACACCGTCTCGAGATTGGCGTTTCTCCTCAGCTGCTAGCATTCTGCGTCGGATTCGGTCTTTTATACGCTGACGATCATCTATCCTGTCAGCCGCTTTTCAATTCATAAGCTCGGCATAAGTGACCCTATGGTCATTAGGGGGTGTGCTAGGCTTTGCTCTCTCAGCATGGTTTATCTTAGCCCGTGACTTGGCTGAAGAAGCTCTGGAATCCACATCAGAAGAAAAGTAATAGTAGTCATAATCACTGCTGCTGGAAGTTACCATCGTCTGGAATCAAATCAGAAACGTGAGATTACAGATGTTCTAACATCGGTTTCAACAACAAAAATGGTAACTCTAAAACTCTTACCTATTTACAATTTCACAAACTTAGTGATAACAGCGTAAAACCCCAACACTTGCTCGTTCTCTCAAACCTGCAAAGCCGAGCAAAAAACTTATTATTTAAAGTCAACATTGGCTTTTCATGAAACTATGAATAATTCACGTAACCTTCCATGTGAACATTCGCAGATTTTTACGTGTACATACACTATAAAATCACTAAACGCATACATACATTACGAATTCATCAACTCATAAATTGTTTGCTTTCAACAATTTTTCATAAGTCAAAACTTGATTTCTATTTAACAAAACATGAATAAGTCACGTACCTTTTAAAAGAAAAAAATTCCTGAGTTAATAACTCATGTAATTATATAAAAAAAAAAACTTTTTTGCTCAGTCGAGCATTCGTCTATGAAACAAGGGTCTTTTCTATTTTGTAAAGGTCCACATATTTCAAATAAGATTTTGAAAGTTTACAAATAAATTTTTATCATGAACTCCAGGTCTTTTCAAAATTTTCTTTAACCCTAGGGATCATTATTTATTACTTTTATTACGAACAAACTTACGTTCCTAAAAGTATTTGCAAAGTTCATGCTTCGAAAAAAAACTTGGGTTTTCATGAAACCTAATAAACAAAACTTTTACTACCGCAACTAGACCATGTCTATTCAAGATTTTATGTATCTCTTCCATATTAGGGATTTTTGCTCGTTCCTTAAACCTAACGAACGCGTATATACGTTTTCTAAAACAAATTCTTCATAAATCCTACGCATGCATGCAACTATGGGATTTTTTTTTATGAACAACCTGTGAAATCATAAAAACACATCATTTTTTTTTTGCACGGACTTACCTGTTGGCACAGGCCGGAATTCTGCCGGACTGTGATCGGACGGCGGCGGTGCTGGAGCTGGCGTGAAAATTTTTCCTCTTCCCTGCTGCTCGAGTGTACAAAGAAGAGAAGAGATGCTCAATTGATCAACAATAAAAATATTAGGGTTATTTACCTTTTATATTGATTTTATATCCAAAAACCTAATACACATGGGTTTCCTTTTTGGGCTTGGGCCCGCAAACGCTAAACCGATCAAAATCGGGCTTTTGATCAACCAAATCGGCAACATCTCGCCTCTTCGTATTCACAAAATGACGCTTTTTCATGTCTTTAGGATCCACATTTGAACATTTGCTCATATGAGACACCATTACGGCAAATCGTGGATTCTGACAATACCTTTGTAGACTGAGTTCAACCACCGAGCTCATTGACTGAAAATCACTATTTAATGCATTACTGCGGAACATGACTGTTCCCCACTAAGCAGGGGACTTAATGTTGATGGTGGATTTTAAACAAAGGGCAAAACCGTAAAACTATGATGCATGTTTTTGACACGACCTTCAGGCATGCAACGATTCATATTTTACGAAGCCATGATGAATATGTTTTCGAAAAACCCCACTAGCTGAGTGATTCAATCCCTGACATTTCATCATGACCTCTATGCAAAATAACATAATTAGGCGGTTCTCCGTAGAGTGAGAGCTTAACGCCTTCAGAACGTCGGTGACACTCATTGTTCCCTGACTGCAGGAGAGAGACCCACCTCCACATAGAAAAATATTTGGGCGGCGGACGCCTTCAGGACGTCGGTGACACTCACCGTTCCCTGACTATGTGGAGAGACCGTGCATAGATTCAGGAGGTTCTTCGTAGATTGAGAACACTAACGCCTTCAGGTCGTAAGCAACACTTGTGACTCCCTGACTGTTAGAGCACTTCTCGGTCAAACTCGCATGCGTTGCTATATCAAGCATGTTTGTCAATGTTAGTGATCAAATATAAGTCTTGATTTCTAGTCTATTATAGCTAAGTCTCGGACTAGGATAATAAGTGTGGCTGAGCTCAAGGACTTCATGGAGATTCATCATACAAGTGGAAGAACTACTCAAGGAACCGGTGGAACTTCTCGACAAAAAGGTATGTGAATACTTGAACTTATCTATCACTCAAAAGTATATCTATTCTATCTCCTATTTCTTGAGACAAAAGTCGTATGCGATATATATAGACTTAGATTATACACATTTGGTATTTTGAGCCGAGTATACCTCGCCTATCTATATCTCGAAATATGTGTTGGTAAGCATTTCGCTTCGACCATGTTTTTCTTTACCTAGTGACGCAAGTCATGTATGTTTCAATCATCTTGAAAACTTCTTTGACGAGAAATAGTGTAACAACTATATAACGTCCTCTAAGAATGTTTCAATGATTGGAATGAGAGTTTAGATTACATAACCATAGTGGACATAAGTATGTTGTGGAAACACATATGTGCATAAGTCCCATGCTGGAAATCGGCTAGTAGCCAAGTCCGCGAACTCAGTCCGCGAAATGTCAAAGTTCTCAAACCCGAGAATTTTTGCTGAGTTATCAAACTGTCTTGCGTGAGCCAAGTCCGCGAACCCAGTACGCAAACCAGCGAAGCTCTCGAACCCGAGAATTTCTTTTGGAGTTTGAAAACTCTTTCCAGTACTTCAAGCCCATGAACCTAGTCTGCGAACTTGTATAGGTTATATATCTAAAGATGATTTCTGAACTTAACTCATAAAGACTAAGGAATGATTTTCCAAACCACGGATATAAATTTCATGAACCGATTCATGTGAATAAAATCATATTTGCTTTAATTTTGTCTTGTCTAGTACATAATATTTCCTTGCAATTGAACAACTCTCTAACTAGTTCATGTGAGTCATTTGAACTAGTTATGGTGAAGAAGAAAGTGGTTGGTATGAAATGCTCAAATGGCTAACCTTTTGGTTGACTATTATTGAACCAACTATGCACACGTTTGGGTAAGGTTATCAAACCTAGAAGAGTGCATTTCATTAGCTTGAATCTAAATCAGGTTTTCATACAACGGTGGATAGCGTTTGCTTTGTGAGCAAGGCGAAACCCTTATTTGAAAGACTATATAAGGGGACATCTAGCAACTCTAAAAACTAATCCCCGCATGTCCGTGTGATACTAGTTTGTAAGCTAGAGTCGATTCTCCTTTAACATTTGGTTTTCTTCTTCTAAAACCAGGTTAACGACTTAAAGACTTCATTGGGATTGTGAAGCCAGACCGATACTACTTTTATCGCAGTTGTGTGATCTAATCTTGCATCTTCTATCGTACGAGTACAATCATATTGATTGGCTTGAGATCGTGAGAGTTCTCCGATAGGCAAGATATAAAAGTAATCACAAACATCTTCGTCTCATTGATTGTGATTCCACGACGTCTTGTTTCGCTACCATACGATTAAGATTGTTGTGAGGTGATTGATTAATCTAGGCTGTTCTTCGGGAATATAAGACCGTATTATCAATTGGTTTCTGTTCACCTTGATTTTATATCAAAAGGCAAAAAAAAAACTTTAAGGTTTTTCTGTAGGAGACAGATTGATCCTTTGATAGACTTGTCTGTGTGAGACAGATTTGTTTATTGTTAAAGTATGCAATTTTGGGTCGTAGAAACTCTTAGTTGTGGGTGAGATCAGCTAAGGGAATCAAGTGCGTAGTATCCTGCTGGGATCAGAGGTGTAGGGGTGCAACTTTACCTTGGATCAGTGGGAGACTGATTGGGGTTCAACTATAGTCCAGTCCGAAGTTAGCTTGGAGTAGGCTAGTGTCTGTAGCGGCTTAATACAATGTGTATTCAATATGGACTAGGTCCCGAGGTTTTTCTGTATTTGCGGTTTCCTTGTTAACAAAACTTCTGGTATCTGTGTTATTTCTTTTCCGCATTATATTTGTGTATATAATAGAAATAATATAGGTTGTGCGTTAGATCAATCAATTGGATAGTCCAACCTAACAGTTGTTGATTGATATTGATTGATCCTTTGGTCTTTGGTACCGTCCAAGTTTATCTCTCTTTGATAAAGACTCGCAGATTTCTATTTGCTTGAGTAAAGATCAAATTGAGAGATTGAGATATTAACTCCTTGAGATACTTTTACCTAGATTGAGTCTGACTTTGTAGTTGGTTCTCTAGAAAGTGTTTTGGAGTTAGTCCATACATATTGCTAAGCGAAATATTGGGTGGTGTTGTTAGACCCCCGCTTTTTCACTGGCTATGCACCCTCCGGATGGATATGACACCTTAACTGGCTAATATCTTTCCTGCAATAGATTAAATCTGCCGTGACATTCACCACTGAATTCCAAGAATAATCTATTATTGCTCCTATTCCATGGTCGAATCCATGGAAGGATCCCATGGAATGGCCAGAATAATTGTTCCGATTCTATGATCGAATCCACGGCTTGATCTCATAGAATGACAATAAACAATTGTATTATCTCATTACTCCGATTTCACGAATCTCATGGAATCGTATCAGATAATTTTATTACTCCGATTCCATGGTCGAATCCACGATCCCATGGAATGGTAATGCATGTTCTATTATTCCGAGTTCATGGTCGAATCCACATCTGATCCTATGAATTGATAATAAATACCTACTAATTTTATTACTTCGTTTCGTGAATTATTCTCCATTGAATTTTATGAATTAGTAATACACTCAACAACTGGGCATCTGGACCATCACTAAGTAAGCCCCACAAAAATGGTGCAAGTGTACTCGACAATGATGCACGACTGAGCACCCGGATGCACAAACGAGCATCCAAAAACATGGAAAGATGAGGAATCCTACACAAAATAGGAGAAAAACAACAAATAATAATAATAAGAGGCGCTCATGGGCTGGGCCCACTAGCCAGCCGGCCATGCCCTAGCCGTGGCCGGTCCCATGCCTCTTCCATTATTTTACCCTATTTTGTTATTTTCATGAACTCATGAAAAACTCCTTCAATTTAGCAACTTTCCATGTTTGTGCAAAACTCATGAATTTCCCATAACTTCATGGATTCATGAAAATAATATTATAAAATTAGGAAAAGGTGTGCGGGACCAGGTAACCTAGCCGGCCGACCATTCCCAAGTCGTGGCCGGTCCCACACCTTGTAATCCTTAGCCTTTTATAATTATTGTTTCCCAATTTCATGAAACTCCTCCGTTTCAACAAAATTCATGGATTCTACATAATATCATAGTTTCATGAAAATAATAATATAAAATTAGAGAAAGGTGTGCGGGACCGGACAACCTAGGTATCCGGCCATTCCCAAGCCGTGGACGGTCCCACACCTTGCAAATCCCTAGTCTTTTATAATTATTATTTTCCTCAATTCATGAAACTCCTTGGTTTGAGCAAAATCATGATTTCGTCATAACTTCTCAAATTTTGCTCGAATCATGAAAAACCGAAATCCAACATGGTGACGTGACTGGCTATTTTTTCATGACAATATTAAATGTTAAAATACCCTTATTTTAATATTTACGAAATATTGATCAATTGAGCATACATGCTCATTCCAACAAAAATCAAGAATTTCAGTCAAGATGAAACTCTTCTGAAAATTCACAATGTTGCTCGAACGCACATCAGAAAATACTGAAACTCTCAGTATGGAGACACAGACACCACGGCAACGCATGCATGCCTTCATGACCGACCAGAGTCATCCTAAGGCTTGCACAAAGCCGGTCCCACACATTTTCACAATTCTGACCTAATTTTCTCAATCACTCATATTGGGCCCAAACTCTCTCCAACCAAGCTGGGGATTGCTCAAAGGACCAACAGCTGGTCCCGTGACTACCAAGAGCCGGTCCCATGCTCTCTTGGTCGGTTCCCCATCTTTCATACTTAGGTTTTATCACCTGATGATGAAACCGGTAATATTTCAATAAATGATAAAACAGGCATTTATTCATCATACTTTCATCAACTCTCCAACTAAGGACCATGGTGCGTGCTCACTCGAGCACTGGGAACTACATGGACGCCCGTAACCCCATGTGGTCGGTTCCTCTATCACTCCTGGCATATTTTCAGCAATTCAAAATTAGGGTTTTGAATGAAACAGTCCATGAATCATCATTCTGGGAAGATTCAAACGCTAATGAATCTATGCCGACTCGGCAATCAACATCCAGATTAATTACATAATATTCGGTAGTCTACTAGTATTTTTATTAATATTTTACTGGGTCACATCGCCAATAAATAATTTGTCAAATTGAGCAATACTTGCTCAGTTGCTCGTCAAATTATCAACATTCAATAATTTGTCGAATTGAGCAATACTTGCTCAGTTGCACGTCAAATTATCAATATTCAATAATTTGTTTAATTGAGCAATACTTGCTCAGTTGCTCGTCAAATTATCAATATTCAGTAATTTGTCGAATTGAGCAATACTTGCTCAGTTGCTCGTCAAATTATCAATATTCATTAGTTTTTCGAATTGAGCAATACTTGCTCAGTTGCTCGTCAAATTATCAATATTCAGTAATTTGTCGAATTGAGTAATACTTGCTCAGTTGCTCGTCAAATTATCGATATTCAGTAATTTGTCGAATTGAGCAATACTTGCTCAGTTGCTCGCCAAATTATTGATATCCAGCAATTCGCCAAATTGAGCAATATTTGCTCAGTTACTCAATTAATGGTCATCAATTTATCACTGAGTTTACCATATTGTTAATACGTGCAATAATAAACATCCATGAATAGCTGAGCATCCATCACTCATGCTCGATTCAAAAAATCTAGACTCACTGTCTAATCAGTCAACAACTGACTAATCCATACACGTCTGTCATGCAGACTCCACGATTCGTGAGACATCAGTCACGTCAAATTGGGGGATAACAACTAGGGTTTTGGTCTGGCGGCCTACAGCATGTGGGTTCACCCACAACGATAAATGTGAGTAAGTCGTGTCAACGGTTGAAGGAGTTAGAAAAGTAGTGGATGAATGATCAACCAAGTCTCCGCACAATCTGGAACTGGTTTCACCACGATCTTTAACTTTCCCACCCTTTCACTCAATAAACCGTCACACTTACAGGGATCAAGGTGTTCACAACTCTGATAATATAAATAAGTCCCTGAATCCATGATTGAGAAAAAAGGAATGATCACTAGTTATCAACAATCATCCAGAATTTCTCGAGTAACTACTCTCAAGAATTCATCAATCCATCAAAACTTATTCGAACTTACCAGTTCATCAATATTGCAGAAACCTTCAACACACTCACAATCCTTGATCATCATTGATCCCACGCAATTCTCAGCTTCCCTCCTACAGATCAACCCATTTCCCTCTTTGCGACCGAATTGACTCTGGAACGGACATTGTCTTGGTTTAGGCCGGATTCATACAGATTGATTTCCCGAATCTAAGCACCCCCTTTGCAGCGGTGCATCTGTGTGAGGTTGAATAGTTTGCTCGGTTGAGGAGTCTCGACTCGCGCTCGGCTCTTCGTTTCCCTAAAAACCAACAAATCGTTTTTCCACCATCTACAAATACATGTGTAAATAAGAGGTTTGAGCACTCATCACTTTTAAATGGCCTTTATTCCTTTGCAGGATCACGACGCTAAATATAGGGTTTTACGATTTTGACCCTGAACTAAAAACCACCATCAACACCCGTCGACACTTCGTTCTAGTTTGAGTGAATCTTATATCATAAGAGAAGATTCTCAATAATAAACAAACTAGGTGCAATCAAAGTTCAACAACCGTTAGTCAAACAAATCAAATCGAAAACTAATAACACTGCAATTGTCTAGTTTCCCACCAACGGTACTCGTAGAGCTTCTTGATCCTGCAGAAGTCTTTAAACGAGCAGTTGTAAGAGATTTCGCCTAATTATGGTACTTTCCTCTCCGGATAGACGACTCCACCAGAAACAAAAAAAAAATGAAGTTTGCCTGGCTCTTAGGATAGTTTTCTAGAAATACAAACTTGGGTATTTATAGACCAAGGATGTTTGGACACCAAGGAATTTCCAAAACCGAAAGTTTTCTCAAGATATGCAATAAATTCCCATTCGATTTTCGTAATTCTAGGAAATGATTTGTCCAATATTTTCCGAAATCTCTCAATATAAAATCTCCAATTAGTAAATGCACATTACTAATTTTTATTCTCTAGAGATATGCATTTAATTGCTGGTAATTAAAGCGTATAAAACTAACAACCTTAATTATAAGATTCTTAATTTATTTCGGACCGGGATCTCCTTGAGTAATAAGGAATATCTTTGAAAAATAAAAGATAAGAGTTACTGATCGTGTTCAAAGTATGTTGACACCTTTTCTTTGTAAATCCTCTTTCATATTTACAATCTTGGAATCGATTAGTCCACACTTCCAAACAAGTTTATAATTGGTTCATCTGTATTCCAAGACAACTATGGGTTCACGGTTCTACCAATCACTAGGATCGGTAAAACCTTAATATGGAACACTTGTGATCGGTCACACAAGTTACCAGGACCGGTTACATCATTTACCAGGATCGGTTACATCAATTACCAGGACCGGCTACCATATTCACATGGTATTACTTGTGATCGGTCACACCAGTCACTAGGATCGGTTACACCAATTACTAGGACCGGTTACACCAATTATAAGGATCGATTACACAACTCTTATGTGCTCAGTCACAACAATTACTAGGATCGGTTACAACAATTACAAATATCGATCATACCATCTCAGGTGATTACTTAGGATTAGTTACACTAATCAAGACTAGTCATACCAAATTATAAGTCAGGCATTGTGATTAGTTATACCAATATACATAAAAAATTTACTATCAGTTCTACCATATCACATATATCGGTAATCCAAAGATTTGCAATCAATAACAATACCAATAAGCGTAGCGATTTCCCTTTCTATTCATAAAACAAGTTCATGAATGTACTACCTTTAAACAAATGTAAAACATTGTTTCCTAGGATGAAATCTCCACCTTTACCCGTACACATAATCACAACAACATTCATAACATTATGTCGATGTCATATCTACGTCGTTCAAAAGATAAGCATTATACTTCGTAGTCTAATTCCTTAATACTATGATCATATGATCATGTCTCACTACTAGAGTAAATATTCATTCACAGCTTTGCAGTTATGTTTTCAATATAACACGACTTGAAAGATACGTTAGAAATGAAACAGTTCAAGTCAATATTACTAACCTCAAGAGGAAGGATGATGTCGTCGTTGTAGCTCGTTAGTTCTTCACGTTCTTCAGGTCTTCGAATAATACCTGTATGTCTCAATATTCCTAGACTTTCTAGTCTAACCTATACGAAGTTGTCCCTAGTATATAATCAAACGACTCTTAGATGAGTTTTGATTCACTAAAATATGACAACCAAACTTGACATACTAACGCTTGGTGGGTTCAACCGAGCTATGCTCTAAAAAAATATATACTGACCCTGTATCAGAGACACATATATAAGTATATACATGTGCTAAGGCTTACCTGGTTTAACCGCTGGCATTATATATATGAGTGGAGTATTTCATTACTAATACTCTACTATATTGATTGGACAGCTCCTAGACGGATTGACCGCCAGTATAGAGATATATTGTCCTCGGGTTGCCACTGATGCTGGTGACGACTACCCTTCAGTTGGTATTTGCCTGTAAAATATATATATATATATATGCTACTAAATTAATACATAGCCATATTGTCTCAAGTCTCAAACTTCCACAGCCGAGTTCCTTGAACCAGCTATATTGGCGCTATTGTATTCAAATTCATATTAGAATAGCATTACACTCCAGGTTTGGGCATGACATGTTGCCACGAATCAAACCCTAAGTCATAGACACACAATGATTAGGTCATAATCAGTGGCATAGAGATCATGGAACCTTGGATAGCTATGGCCAAGTTTGTAGCATGTATCGCATATCTTGTGACGCCTTGGCTAACTACGACCAAGGTCACAAAAAGATGCTCCAGCTCATAATGTTCTAACTAATATAAGAATGGACTAATAGCGTAGCTGGAATCATCTTTAAACAATTGATTAAGTCCATAGCATATCCAATCCCAACTTGGCAAGTTATGGCCGAAATTGTGTCATAACCACTATTGCGCCTACAAGCCGTGAATCATGGTCGGGTTGCAAACCCTAAATTGGCCTGACCTTGGCCGAGTCCGTTGCATAGTTTTTCACGCTCAAAATATCTTGGCCAAACTTTGGCCAAGTCCGTAGCATAGCTTGCCATGATGATTTAATTTTGGTATGTGTCTTAGCTTGCCACACCTAAATCACCTTGGCCAGCTGAAACCAGCTCCTCTGGAAGATTTCCTACCGCTCGTGGGACCTTGGCCGATCTTGTTATTGCTCCATGGACCCTTGGACAGCCACGACCAAGTCCATAACATAACTATCATTGTTAGAGCACTGCTCGGTCGAACTCGCATGCGTTGCTATCTCAAGCATGTTTGTCAATGTTAGTGATCAAAACTATAAGTCTTGATTTCTAGCCTATTTATAGATGTCTCGGACTAGGACATAGTTTGTGTAGTTGAGCTTAGACTTCACGGAGCTTATCACTTGAAGACGAAGAACTACTAAGGAGAGCTTGTGGAACTTCATCGATAAAAGGTATGTGGAGACTTAAACTCATCTATCACTTGGAAAGTCTATTTCTACTCTATCTCCTGTATTGAGAAATAAGTTGTGTTACGATATAGTTTTCTCTATACACATTTGAGATTTCGAGCTGAGTATATCTCGCTTATATATTTCTCGAAATATGAGTTGGTAAGCTTTCGCTTCGACCAAGTTCATCTTATATCATGAGAAATTTCCGAGTAACATCTTACATGGTTTGTGTGATACAATCATTGGTGTAAGACTTGGAATATTTCAATAATGATTAATTCAATATCTTGAAAATTGCTTTGATGCTAATAGTGTGTGAAAACGACTATTGTCATTATAGAAGAATGTTTCAATGATTGAAATAAAGAGTTTAGAATCCTGTAACCATCTTTGGATGTAAGCATAGTGTGTTCGCACATTAGTGTATAAGTCCAAAAACGGGAGCCTAAAGTATGCATACTTGTGTGTATACAAAAAGGTTGTAGGAGACTGGGTAAGTATGCGTACCCGTACGCATACTGGCGGAAGTTCACGTCCGTGAATTTCAGCTGATTTTGAAAACCAAAACCAAACTCATCCAGTTACCTAAAGTATGCGTACCCGTACGCATACTGGCGGAAAGTCACGTCCGTGAATTTCTGCTGGGTTTGAAAACTAAAACAAACTCAAATCCGGTTACTTAAGTACGCATACCCGTATGCATACTTAAGTAGGTTACTTTCTAAAATCGGTTGTACATGAACCCAAAACATTTATCAATAAGAAACGCAATCTTTGCAAACCGTGGCTATAATATTCATGTATCGATTCGAGTGAATCAAATCTATTTTGCTTGAATTGTGTTCTTGTATAAATCCATGAGAATATAGCAATTGAACGACTCTTTAAATAGTTTCATTTGAGTCATTTGAACTAGTTATGGTTAAGATGAATAAGGTTGATATGAGAGTAATCATATGGCTAACCTCGGTTAACTATTCGTGCACCAATATGGTGTACACGTTTGGGTACAGTTACATAAACCTAAATGAGGGTACATTTCATTAGTGTGTAACAAGCTAAGCTCGATCTAATGGTTGAAAGATATTAGCTTGGTTGAATCAGGTTTTTCATCTAACGATGAATATTGAATGCTTTGTTACCAAGGTAACTTGGATTCCAAACCCTGATTTGAAAACTATATAAAGGAGAACTCTAGCAATTAGGAAACCTAATACCCACACCTCCTGTGTGCTACTAGTTGCATAACTAGAGTCGATAATCCTTTAACCTTAGGTTTCTTCTCGAGACCCTATAGGTTAACGACTTGAAGACTTCATTGGGATTGTGAAGCCAGACCCAACTATTATCTTTGTAGTTGCGTGATCTGATCTTGATGTTTCCATCGTGATTGAGTGCAATTGTAAAATTGGCTTGAGATTTATATCTCCAATAGGCAAGATAGAAAAGTAATCACAAACACATTCGTATCATCGTTTGTGATTCCACAATAACTTGTTTCGCTAGTTGATTAAGTTTATTGTCAGGTGATTGATAATACTAGGCTGTTCTTCGGGAATATAAGTACGGTTTATCAATTGGTTCTTCTTCACCTTGATTTATCAAAATACGGAACAAAAACTCTTGGGTATTTCTGTGGGAGACGTATTTATTCAATCCTATAGACTTTTCTGTGTGAGACAAATTTTTTTATCAAGTCTTCGACTTTGGGTCGTAGAAACTCTTAGTTGTGGGTGAGATAAGCTAAGGGAATCAAGTGCGTAGTATCCTGCTGGGATCTGAGACGTAAGGAGCGCAACTGTACCTTGAATTAGTGTGCGATTTATTAGGGTTCAATTACAATCCAGTCCGAAGTTAATTGGTAGTATGCTAGTGTCTGTAGCGGCTTAATACAATGTGGTATTCAATATGGACTAGGTCCCGTTTTTTTTTTGCATTTGCGGTTTCCTCGTTAACAAAATTCTGGTGTCTGTGTTATTTCTTTTCCGCATTATATTTTGTTATATAATTAAAATATCATAGGTTGTGCGTTAAGATCAATCAATTAGAATATCCAACCTTGGGTTGTTGATTTACATTGATTGACGCTTGAACATTGGTATTTGGTACCGTTCAAGTATTTCCTCTTATATTCAATCGGGCTCGCAGATTTCTATTTGCTGATTGCGGATTGAATTAAGAGTTAGAGATATTAAACTCTTTGATATACTTTATTCTAGATTGAGTCTGACTGTCTAGTTGATTCTCTAGAAAGTGTATTGGAGTAAGTCCTCTCAGATTTCCAAACAAATTGTTGGGTGTGGCTGTTAGACCCCCGCATTTTCATGGACCTTGGCCAGCCACGGATAAGTCCATATCATAGCTATTACCTCCCAAAGGACCTTGGCCATCCACGTCCAATTCCATAACACGTCCTATACTACTCCCACATGTCATAAACACGTGGTTTCCAAGTTCACAACACCTTAGCACACTAATAAGAGTCCCGAACAATCAAAAATTTCATTAAATCCTAACCTAAGTGGTTGGGACAATTAAATCACGCCCAAAACTCTAAACTCTTCCACCTAAGTTGAGATAAATATACCATGACCCTTGGAAAATTGTGGCCAAGCCCTAATTCTCGCTCGTTAGGTTATGGACAAGTTGCGCCGTTCCCATGCCCTAATCGACTATTGAAAAAGCGGGGTATAACAACGACACCCAATATTTCGATTAGCAATCTGTATGGACTAACTCCAATATACTTTTAAGATAATCAACTAGACAGTCAGACTCAATCTTAATAAAAGTATATCAAGAGCTATATCTCACTTTTTCAATTCAATACTTACTCAAGCAAATGTAAATCTGCGAGTCTAATTGAATACAAGAGAAATCACTTGAACAATACCAAAGACCAATGTTAAAGGATCAATCAATTTCAATCACAACCCATGATATTTCAATTATATAACAAAATATAATGCGGAAAAGAAATAACACAGACACCAGAAGTTTTGTTAACGAGGAAACCGCAAATGCAGAAAACCCCCGGGACGTAGTCCAGATTGAACACACACTGTATTAAGCCACTACAAACACTATCCTACTACAAACTAACTTCGGTCTAGACTGTAGTTGAACCCCAATCAATCCCACACTGCTCCAAGGTACAGTTGCGCTCCTTACGACTCTGATCCCAGCAGGATACTACGCACTAGATTCCCTTAGATGATCTCACCCACAACTAAGAGTTACTACGACCCAAAGTCGAAGACTTTAATAAACAAATCTGTATCACACAGAAAAGTCTACGGTAATTGATAAATCTGTCTCCCACAAAAATACCTACGAGTTTTTGTTCCGTATTTTGATAAATCAAGGTGAACAGGAACCAATTGATAAACTGGACTTATATTCCAGAAGAACATCCTAGTATTATCAAT
This sequence comes from Papaver somniferum, assembly GCF_003573695.1. Classification (NCBI taxonomy): domain Eukaryota; kingdom Viridiplantae; phylum Streptophyta; class Magnoliopsida; order Ranunculales; family Papaveraceae; genus Papaver; species Papaver somniferum. The sequence continues at coordinate 63,137,694 of NC_039365.1, forward strand.
CACCTCACAATAATCTTAATCGACTAGCGAAATAAGATATTGCAGAATCACAAATGATGAGACGAAGATGTTTGTGACTTCTTTTATATCTTGCCTATCGGAGAAATCAATCTCAAGCCAATCTTTACGATTGTACTTAGTACGATAGAAACAACAAGATCAGATCACACAACTACGAGAAAGTAGTATCGGCCTGGCTTTACAATCCCAATGTAGTCTTCAAGTCGTTAACCTACAGGGTCTCGATAGAAACCTAAGGTTAAAGGAGAATCGAATATAGCTTATACAACTAGTATCACACAAGAGGTGTGGGGATTAGGTTTCCCAGTTGCTAGAGTTCTCCCTTATATATTCTTTCAAATCGGGGTTTGCAATTTAAGTTACCTTGGTAACAAAGCATTCGATATTCACTGTTAGATGAAAACCTGATTAGATTCAAGCTAATATCTTTCAACCGTTAGATCGAAACTTAGCTTGTTACACACAAATGAAATGCATGTTTTTTAGGTTTGTGTAACCGTACCCAAACATGTACATTTAGTTGGTTCAACATTGGTTAACCAAATGGTTAGCCATATGAGCACTTTCATATCAACCATATTCTTCTTTACCACAACTAGTTCAAATGACTCAAATGAACTAGTTAGAGAGACGTTCAATTTCTTAGATATTTATAACAGACACAATTGAAACAAAAACGATTTGATTCACTCGAATCAATTCATGAACTTTATATCCACGGTTTGCAATTATGCATTCCTTAGTTTATATAAGTTTAAGTTCACAAATAATCGTTTTTAGAAAATAACCAACTTAAGTACACGAACTGGTACGCGGACTTAAGTACCCGAAATAAGTTTGTTTTTAGTTTACAAACTCCAGCAGAATTTCTCGGGATGAGAACTTCCGACAGTACACAGACTTGGTACGCGGACTCTAGTTCTGGTTTTCCTGAGCAGCAAAGTACATATACTTTGGTTCAAGGAATAAGGACTTACACATATAATTTTTATATCCTTCCATGGTTAATTATATAATATAAACTCTCATTTCAATCATTAAAACATTCTTAGAAGACGTTATATAGTTGTTATTCACAAAACATTTTTCGTCAAAGCCATTTTCAATTGATTGAAACTTAACACGACTTTCGTCACTAGTAAAGATGAACTTGGCCAAAGCGAAAGCTTACCAACACATATTTCGAGAAATAGATAAGCCAGATAAACTCGGCTCGAAATAGCAAATGTGTATAATCATAGTCTATATAGCAAAACAACTTTTGTCTCTAGATAGGATATAGAGTAGATAGACTTTTGAGTAATAGATAAGTTCAAGTCTCCACATACCTTTTAGTCGATGAAGTTCCACCAGTTCCTTGAGTAGTTCTTCGTCTTTGTATGATGATCGCCATGGAGTCTTGAGCACAACTACACTTTCTATCCTAGTTCGAGACTTAGCTAATAGTAGACTAGAAATCAAGACTTATAGTTTTGATCACTAACATTGAAAAACATGCTTGAGATAGTAACGCATGCGAGTTCGACCGAGCAGTGCTCTAACAACTAATACCGAGCCACGGCTAAATATACGTTGGCAAAACCATTATGGATGGACACAAATGTTAGAGCACTGCTCGGTCGAACTCGCATGCGTTGCTATATCAAGCATGTTTATCAATGTTAGTGATCAAAACTATAAGTCTTGATTTCTAGTCTACTATAGCTAAGTCTCGTACTAGGATATTAAGTGTAGTTGAGCTCAAGAACTCCATGGAAATCATCATACAAGACGAAGAACTACTCAAGGAACTGGTGGAACTTCATCGACTGAAAGGTATGTGGATACTTGAACTTATCTATCACTCAAAAGTCTATCTACTCTATCTCCTATCTTGAGACAAAAGTCGTTTTGCTACATAGACTTTGATTATACACATTTTCTATTTCGAGCCGAGTTTATCTCGCTTATCTATTTCTCGAAATACATGTTGGTAAGCTTTCGCGTTGGCCAAGTTCATCTTTACCTAGTGAGGAAAGTCATGTTATGTTTCAATCACTTTGAAAATTACTTTGATGAAAAATAGTTTGTGAATAACAACTATATAACTTCCTCTAAGAATGTTTTAGTGATTGAAATGACAGTTTAGATTATATAACCATTGCTAGATATAAGCATTGTGTGGCAACACATATATGTATAAGTCCTTATTCCTTGAACCAAAGTATGCGTACTTTGATGATTAGGAAAACCGGAACAAGAGATGTGAACTTAGTCCGCGAACCCAGTCCGCGAACTGGCGGAGGTTCTCATCCCGAGAAAATCTGCTTAAGTTTGTGAACTCCTTCGGGGAACTTAAGTCCGCGAACTATGTCCGCATACTTGAGTTTGTTATTTCTAAAGACGATTATTTGTGAAATTATATTTATATTAACTAAGGAATGCATTTTGCAAACCGTGGTTATAAAGTTCATGAACAGATTCGAGTGAATCAAATCGATTTTGCTTCAATTGTGTCTTGTATACTTCTATAAGATTTATACAATTGAACAACTCTCTAACTAGTTCACTTGAGTCATTTGAACTAGTTATGGTGAAGAAGAATATGGTTGATATAAAAGTGCTCATATGGCTAACCATTTGGTTAACTATTGTTGAACAAACAAATGTACATGTTTGGGTACGGTTACACAAACCTAAAATCGTGCATTTCATTTGTGTGTAACAAGCTAAGTATTTGATCCAACGGTTGAAAGACATTAGCTTGAATCTAATCAGGTTTTCATCTAATGGTGAATATTAAATGCTTTGTTACTAAGCTAACATTGATTGCAAACCCTAATTTGAAAGACTATATAAGGGAGAACTCTAGCAACTGGGAAACCTAATCCCCACACCTCCTATGTGATACTAGTTGCATAAGCTAGAGTCGATTCTCCTTTAACCTTAGGTTTCTTATCGAGACCCTGTAGGTTAACGACTTGAAGACTTCATTGGGATTGTGAAGCCAGACCGATACTACTTTCTTGTAGTTGTGTGATATGATCTTGCTGATTCTATCGTGTTTAGTACAATCATAACGATTGGCTTGAGATTAATATCTCCGATAGGCAAGATATAAAAGTAGTCACAAACATCTTCGTCTCATCGTTTGTGATTCCACAATATCTTCTTTTGCCGCGTCGATTAAGATTAGTATGAGGTGATTGATAATACTAGGATGTTCTTCGGGAATATAAGTCCGGGTTATCAATTGGTTCCTGTTCACCTTGATTTATCAAAAGACGAAACAAAACTTGTAGGTATTTTTGTGGGAGACATATTTATCTATTATTGTAGACTTTTCTGTGTGATACAAATTTGTTTATTAAAGTCTTCGACTTTGGGTCGTAGCAACTCTTACTTGTGGGTGAGATCAACTAAGGGAATCAAATGTGTAGTATCCTGCTGGGATCAGAGACGTAAGGAGCGCAACTGTACCTTGGATCAGTGTAAGATTGATCGGGGTTCAACTACAGTCCAGACCGAAGTTAGTTTGTAGTAGTCTAGTGTCTGTAGAGGCTCAATACAGTGTGTTTTCAATCTGGACTAGGTCCCGGGGCTTTTATGGATTTGCGGTTTCCTCGTTAACAAAATTCTGGTGTCTGTGTTATTTCTTTTCCGCATTATATTTTGTTATATAATTGAAATATCACAGGTTGTGCGTTAAGATCAATCAATTAGAATATCCAACCTTTGGTTGTTGATTTACATTGATTGACACTTGAACATGTGTCTTTGGTACCGTTCAAGTTATTTCACATAATAATCAGGCTCACAGATTTCTATCTGTTCGATTTGCTGATTACATTGTGAAATAGAGATATTAGAACTCTTTGATATATTTTATTAAGATTGAGTCTAGTTAATTCTCTTGAAAGTATATTGGAGTTTGTCCATACATATTTCTAATCGAAATATTTGGTGAGGTTGTTGTACCCCCGCTTTTTCAATTGGTATCAGAGCAGGCAAACACGTTCAAGACCTTACAAGTCTGTGTTTGTAGCGATCTGACTCTATGGACAAGAGTACTATCTCTGATAAACGGTTCACCATAAATAAAAGTTATGTCTCATCTATTTCTATTAAAGAGAAAGATTCTTCAATCTCAAATATAGACGAACCTTGTGTTCAAACTAGACAGACAGGCTCCGACATGTGTTTTCCCAATTACCCTTCAAAAGAGTCTATCTCTCTAAATGAATGGGAAACAACTGAAGAGAGTGAATTGATTCTAAATCTTGTTAGAATAAAAGCTGTTAGATTTAATCGGTTGAAACATCATGTTGATGTTCTCCTTGGTGTAGTAAGGGACTACAATTTCAAACAAAATACTGAAGATCATTCTTCACATATATCTCTTGAGGCAAGCCTCAAAAAGGATGCTTTGGAAATTGAACATCACTTGAGTAAACTCTCTATTCAAGAATATTCTAAGAAGTCCAATATACCAAAATGTTCCAGCTCTAGAAGTAAAATTGGAATTCCTTCCATTCAGAAAAGATGTTTTACTCTCCTCCAATCAAGGATGTTCTACATCACATGGAAGGAAGAAATCTTCTAACGATATTGTTAAGACTGTACTGTCTAATCACTCTTGTGATCAGAAAGTATATCTCTTTTGTGAGACAAAAAGTTCTGTTAAACAAAAGGGAAACTCTAAGTTGAATAAGAATTCTTTTGTTCAACTTCAACACACCTTAGACTTAATCCTCAAAGGTGTAACTGACATTCGTATGTCTAAACCAATTGGTTTTCGTACTTTCCTTGTGTATGCTACCAGGAAAGTCAGTTCAATGAGTTCCTCAAATGCTCCGAAGCAGAACAGAAGTCTTAACAATAAATATTTAAGGAAATAACAAGTCTCTTCTACCGTTAAAAGAGAAGATAATGTTGCCCTTGATGTGAATAAGATTCCAGGAGAAAGGAGGAAAAATGATGATATGAGAAACATCCTGAAGGAGATGATTAAAAGGAATAAAGAAACTATCAACAGGTTGTCAATTCCCTCAAGGCAAAAATCCTCTGGTAAGGACTCAAACTATGTCTCATATTTTGATGACAGTAAGTTATATGATAATTTCTCACATCAAAAAGGATCATTTTCTAGATTCGGAAGGAAAAAGTGATTCGACCGAAAACACAATTCTTTTAATGAGCTCAGTGCTCATACTTGTGCTAATTAATCACAAGGGTTAAAGAACTTACTCATAAAAATCTTGTTGAGTAAGATGTGTCAATAATCAGGTATACTGTTAGCATACTGCTTCTGTTTAGTGGAGCTATTTTCTTATCGTCTATAGGTAAACTAGTGTTTGCAGAGAAGGTTGCTGAAGTGTTTAATGTCGTTTCTTCTTGTTCCCTTTTTATTAAAGAAGTTTGATTGCAACAATGTTGCCTGCTACTCTTTTGCTCTAAATTGCTTCTTTGAAGTTATGGAATTTATTGATCCATTTATGAATTTTAATGTAGCAAAAGTTTTTAGTGTTAAAAATATTTTTGGGTCAAGTTGTATTCGCACGGATACCCGTGCTCTGGTACGAGTCAACTGTTTGAAAACCCTTAAGAAAAACTTCCTTCCCTGGAAAACCTTTTAAATACCAATCTCTTGAGTATTGTATGCATACTCTGGGTATTATTGTTTGTCAAGAATGTCGTCCTCTCCATATTCACGTTCCTGTGGGTTTGCAAGAGGGTTTCTTGATAAAGGTATAGGTTTCGAGTCTAAAGGGAGGAAGAAAAGAACCCTTGTTGAAGATGATCACCCCAATGCCTCATGTTACTACGCCTATACTCATGAGGATATTGAGAAGGAGGATATGGTATCAACTGAAGTGGTTCACGATTTTCTTAAATACTTTGAGGAATCAAAACTACAGCTCGTTGATACTTTGAAAAGTCTTGATGTGTTAAAAACTGAGTTGAAAAAGGTTACCTCTGACCTTGGTCTCATAAAATCTCACATCAATGATTTTTTCAAAGAGAATCTCTTCTCTGAAGATGCAATGGATGGTGTAAATCACAAGCTCAAAGACCTCAAGACTCGTGAGGATCTCAAACCGTCTGTTTGACTCAAGTTCGTGTTCGACTTTGGCATAAAAGTCCAATTTTTTTTAGCTTGTTGAGTTTATTTGTCTAGTAAATCTTCTATTTTCTTGGTTTAGAAGAATAATTAGAGTTTGGAATAGCCATTATTATGATTACACATAGCTATGTCCAACGTTTTCATCTTCATGTTTTTAGGTTTATTTGTTTAAATTCTAAAATTGTTTGGAAGATGATTTTTGCAGTATTAATATTTATGGTTTTGTATACTGCAATTTGTTATGGGATATGTGTGTTTGCGTCCGTGAACTATGATTGTCCCATACCTTGTCAAAAGTTAAGTCTTTCATACGTCGATATGCATGTATTGATAAAAGAATGAATGAGCTTTTGACAATACAAAAGTTAAGCCTATTATGTCATTTATTGATGGAAGATAGGTTAAAATATTTTTTTTACAAGGATTATGTCTATTATATGTCATTGTGCGAATAGTGATGGAAAATAGAATGAATCCTTTTATATTCCACAGTATTGATCTTCCCTGATCCATATTTTTATGTCTATACGGTGAGGCTCCGTAGGTTCTCTTATGTCGAGCATGACCAATTAAATTCATCACTTTTTGTGGTTAATTTGATTGTATATTTCCGATTAGATTAAGTATGGGTTGTCTTGTGATTAATCTAATTGAGTATTTTGGATTCAAATTCATATCCGTATGTGATTTGTTATATCCAAAGAAATCCTTCTTTTCTTTTGAAATTAAGGTCGCTCTTGTTGTTATTTCGGGAATGACATATTATGGGGGAGAGTTCTCAAATGAACTTGTGCTTAATTGCCAAATCTTTGTGGGGAGTGCGGATGTGGAATATTATAGGGGTTATCTTGTATTTCTATAAACTCCTTGATGAAAGCATTTAGCTTCGGCTACATGATTGATTTCTTTTGGTCATGAAATGTCTCTTTTGGAAATTTCATTAGCATCCCGTTTTCGTACCTTTGCCAATTTTATTGACAAAAAGGGGGAGAATTAATATGTAGTTCACACTACAAATACATATGGTTTTCAGATCATTATGTAGGGGGGGGGGGTTTCCATGTGAGATGGAGTATTGACTAAGGGGGAGTGATACATATCACCATAGTATTATCGTAAAAGTTGTGATACAATTGAACTTTGATGTTGTATAATGATACTATGACACTGTATAACAATGATGGAGAATACTTGTTTTCTCATTGTTATAGCTACGTATTTTCAACAACGATGATGCTGAACTTACAACCTTTGGGATCGTTGGAGTACTTAGAAGTGACGAAGATTCGAGTAATGTTGAAGATTAGGCATGTGGAATAGGAGCTACAAAAGTTAATTCATTTATTTTTGTATTCCATATGTATTGATAGTTTTGTCACTAAAATTGACAAAGGAGGAGATTGTTAGAGCACTACTCGGTCGAACTCGCATGCATTGCTATCTCAAGCATGTTTGTCATGTTAGTGATCAAAACTATAAGTCTTGATTTCTAGTCTACTATATCTAAGTCTCAGACTAGGATAGTAAGTGTAGTTGAGCTCAAGAACTCCATGGCAATCATCCTACAAGACGAAGAACTACTCAAGGAACTGGTGGAATTTCATCGACTAAAAGGTAAGTGGAGACTTGAACTTATCTGTCACTCAAAAGTATATCTACTCTATCTCGTATCTTGAGACAAAAGTCGTTGTGCTATATAGACTTTGATTATACACATTTGCTATTTCGAGCCTAGTTTATCTCGCTTATCTATTTCTCGAAATACGTGTTGATAAGCTTTCGCTTTGGCCAAGTTCATCTTTACCTAGTGACGAAAGTCATGTTATGTCTCAATCACTTTGAAAATAGCTTTCATGACGATAGTCGATTCTTTATGTTTAACGACTGTTATAACATTATAGAAGAATATTTCAATGATTGAAATGAGAGTTTAGATTATATAACCATTTTTGTATATAAGAATTGTTGTGGAAACACATATATGTATAAGTCCTTATTCCTTGAACCGAAGTTTGCGAACTTTGTTGATCAAGAGAACCAGAACAAGAGCCGTGAACTCAGTCCGTGAACTGGCGGAAGTTCTCGACCTGAGAAAATCTGTTGGAGTTTGAGAACTCTTTCCATGAATTTAAGTCCGCGAACCCAGTCCGCGAACTTGAGTTAGGTTATATCTAAAGACGATTGTTTGTGAACTCATGTTTATATAAACTAAGGAATGCAAGTTTGCAAACCTTGGCTTTAAAGTTCATGAACCGATTCAAGTGAATAAAATCGTTTTTGCTTCAATTGTGTCTTGTGTAGTCACATAAGATTTCCTTGCAATTGAACAACTCTCTAACTAGTTCATTTGAGTCAATTAAACTAGTTATGGTGAAGAAGAGATTGGTTGATATAAAAGTACCCATATGGCTAACCATTTGGTTAACTACTATTGAACCAACAAATGTACATGTTTGGGTACGGTAACACAAACCAAAAATCGTGCATTTCATTTGTGTGTAAAAAGGTAGGTTTTTCGATCTAACGGTTGAAAGATATTAGCTTGAACCAAAGAATGCGTACTTTGTTGATCGGGAAAACCAGAACAAGAGCTGTGAACTCAGTCCGCGAACCCAGTCCGCGAACTGGCGGAGGTTCTCATCCCGAGAAATTCTTCCGGAGTTTGTGAACTCCTTCCGGGAACTTAAGTCCGCGTACTTGAGTTGGTTATATCCAAAAAAGATTATTTGTGAACTTATATTTATATTAACTAAGGAATGCATTTTGCAAACCGTGGATATAAAGTTCATGAACCGATTCGAGTGAATCAAATCATTTTTGCTTCAATTGTGTCTTGCATACTTCTATTATATTTATACAATTGAACAACTCTCTAACTAGTTCATTTGAGTCATTTGAACTAGTTATGGTGAAGAAGAATATGGTTGATATGAAAGTGCTCATATGCCTAACCATTTGGTTAACTATTGTTGAACCAACAAATGTACATGTTTAGGTACGGTTGCACAAACCTAAAATCGTGCATTTCATTTGTGTTTAACAAGCTAAGTTTTCGATCCAACGGTTGAAATATATTAGCTTGAATCTAATCATGTTTTCATCTAACGGTGAATATTGAATGCTTTGTTACTAAGCTAACATTGATTGCAAACCCTGATTTGAAAGACTATATAAGGGAGAACTCTAGCAACTGGGAAACCTAATCCCCACACCTCCTGTGTGATACTAGTTGTATAAGCTATAGTCGATTCTCCTTTAACCTTAGGTTTCTTATCGAGACCCTGTAGGTTAACGACTTGAAGACTTCATTGGGATTGTGAAGCCAGACCGATACTACTTTCTTGTAGTTGTTTGATCTGATCTTGCTGATCCTATCGTGTTGAGTACAATCGTAACGATTAGCTTGAGATTAATATATCCGATAGGAAAGATATAAAAGTAGTCACAAACATCTTCGTCTCATCATTTGTGATTCAACAATATCTTCTTTCGCCACGTCGATTATGATTATTATGAGGTGATAGATAATACTAGGCTCTTCTACGGGAATATAAGTCCGGGTTATCAATTGGTTCATGTTCACCTTGATTTATCAAAAGACGGAACAAAGCTTGTAGGTATTTCTGTGGGAGACAGATTTATCTATTATCGTATACTTTTCTGTGTGATGCATACTTGTTTATTAAAGTCTTCGACTTTGGGTCGTAACAAATCTTAGTTGTGGGTGAGATCAGCTAAGGGAAACAAGTGCGTAGTATCCTACTGGGATCAAAAGCGCAACTGTACCTTGGATCAGTGTGATATTGATTGGGGTTCAACTACAGTCCAGACCGAAGTTAGTTTGTATTAGGCTAGTGTTATATAATTGCTCAGTCAACCTTGCATGCGTTGCTAACTCAAGCATGTTTGTCAATGTTAGTGATCAAAACTATAAGTGTTGATTTCTAGTCTACTATATCTAAGGTCTCGGACTAGGATAAAAAGTGTAGTTGAGCTCAAGAACTCCATGGCGATCATCATACAAGACGAAGGACTGCTCAAGGAACTGGTGGATCTTCATCGACTAAAAGGTATGTGGAGACTTGAACTTATCTATCACTCAAAAGTCTATCTACTCTATCTCCTATCTTGAGACAAAAGTCGTTGTGCTATATAGACTTTGATTATACACATTTTCTATTTCGAGCCGAGTTTATCTCGCCTATATATTTCTCGAAATATGTGTTGGTAAGCTTTCGCTTTGCCCAAACTTATCTTTACCTAGTGACAAAAGTCATGTTATGTTTCAATCACTTTGAAAATGGCTTTGATGACGATAGTCGATTCTTTATGTATAACGACTATTATAACATTATAGAAATGTTTCAATGATTGAAATGAGAGTTTAGATTATATAACCATTGTTGGATATAAGCATTGTTGTGGAAACACATATATGTATAAGTCCTTATTCCTTGAACCGAAGTTTGCGAACTTTATTGATCAAGAGAACCTGAACAAGAGCCGTGAACTCATTCCGCAAACCCAGTCCATGAACTGGCGGAAGTTCTCGACCCGAGAAAATCTGCTGGAGTTTGACAACTCTTCCGGGAATTTAAGTCCGCGAACCCAGTCCGCGAACTTTAGTTAGGTTATATCTAAAGACGATTTTTTGTGAACTCATGTTTATATAAACTAAGAAATGCAAGTTTCCAAACAGTGGCTATAAAGTTCATGAACCGATTCAAGTGAATCAAATCGTTTTTTTTTCAATTGTGTCTTGTGTAGTTACATAAGATTTCCTTGCAATTGAACAACTCTCTAACTAGTTCATTTGAGTCAATTGAACTAGTTATGGTGAAGAAGAGATTGGTTGATATGAAAGTACTCATATGGCTGACCATTTGGTTAACTACCGTTGAACCAACAAATGTACATGTTTGGGTACGGTTACACAAACCTAAAATCGTACATTTCATTTGTGTGTAACAAGCTAGGTTTTTCGATCTAACGGTTGAAAGATATTAGCTTGAATCTAAATCAGGTTTTCATCTAACGATGAATATTGAATGCTTTGTTACCAAGCTAACATTGATTGCAAACCCTGATTTGAAAGACTATATAAGGGGGAACTCTAGCAACTGGGAAACCTAATCCCCACACCTTCTGTTTGATACCAGTTGCATAGCTAGAGTCGATTCTCCTTTAACCTTTGATTTCTTCTTCTAAACCAGGTTAACGACTTAAAGACTTCATTGGGATTGTGAAGCCAGACAGATACTACTTTCTCGTAGTTGTGTGATCTGATCTTGCATATTTAATCGAACGAGTACAATCGCAAATATTGGCTTGAGATTAATATCTCCGATAGGCAAGATATATAAGTAATCACAAACATCTTCGTCTCATCGTTTGTGATTCCAAAACATCTTCTTTCGCCGCGTCGATTAAGATTGTTGTGAGGTAATTGATAATACTAGGTTGTTCTTCGGGAATATAAGTCTGGTTTATCAATTGGTTCCTGTTCACCTTGATTTATGAAAATATGGAACAAATCTCGTAGGTATTTCTGTGGGAGACAGATTTATCTGTTACTATAGACTTTTCTGTGTGATACAAATTTGTTTATTAAAGTCTTCGAATTTGGGTCGTACCAACTCTTAGTTGTGGGTGAGATCGGCTAAGGGAATCAAGTGCGTAGTATCCTGCTGGGATCAGAGACGTAGGAGCATAACTGTACCTTGGATCAGTGTGAGATTGATTGGGGTTAAACTACAGTCCAGACCGAAGTTAGTTTGAAGTAGGCTAGTGTCTGTAGCGGCTTAATACAGTGTGTGTTCAATCTGGACTAGGTCCTGGGGTTTTTATGCATTTGCGGTTTCCTCGTTAACAAAATTCTGGTGTCTGTGTTATTTCTATTTCGCATTATATTTTGTTATATAATTGAAATATCACAGGTTGCGCGTTGTTCAATCAATTAGAATATCCGACCTTTTGGTTGTTGATTTAAATTGATTGACACTTGGATATTGATCTTTGGTACCATCCAAGTTATCTCTCTAGTATTTGGTAAAGACTCGCAGATTTCTATTTGCTTGAGCATAGATCAAATCGGGAGATTGAGATATAAACTTTTTCATATACTTTTTATACATTGAGTCTTGTTGATTCTCTAGAAAGTATATTGGAGTTTGTCCATACAGATTTCTAAGCGAAATATTGGGTGTGGTTGTTAGACCCCCGCTTTTTCAGATATGTCTGTAGCGGCTTAATAAAGTGTGTGTTCAATCTGGACTGGGTCCCGGGGTGTTTCTGCATTTGCGGTTTCCTCGTTAACAAAATTCTGGTGTCTGTGTTATTTCTTTTCCGCATTATATTTTGTTATATAATTGAAATATCACAGGTTGTGCGTTAAGATCAATCAATTAGAATATCCAACCTTTGGTTGTTGATTTACATTGATTGACACTTGAACATTGGTCTTTGGTACCGTTCAAGTTATTTCACATAATAATCAGGCTCACGGATTTCTATCTGTTCGATTTGCTGATTACATTGTGAAATAGAGATATTAGAACTCTTTGATATACTTTATTAAAATTGAGTCTAGTTGATTATCTTGAAAGTATATCGGAGTTTGTCCATACATATTGCTAATCGAAATATTGGGTGAGGTTGTTGTACCCCACTTTTTCAACAAACATGCTAAAACGTTGTTCATGTGCCCTAGACATCCATGGAAAAGATGAGATCCAATTATTTAAGTCTTAAACACCTTGGGTTTCCCAGAGTATATTAGGCCACTTTTAAGGCCGCAACTTGCTAAGATGATTTTAGCGCCACCTTAGGTCTAGAATATGCCACACGCCACCTTAGGTCTATACTTGCATACCCGTGACCAAGTCATGGCCACACCATTCTCATCTCATAATGCCAAACGTATTAAGCCACGATAAAGATGCAGCTTTCCAAGCTAGCATATTTTAGGCCATGACGTACAAACCCTAGTGCCATATTACGCCATGCAATGCCATGCCTTATTACTTCCATGGCCTAATTAAGACCTAATCTCAGCTACCCCAGCTGAGAACAAATATATTAGGTCATCTTTTGGATCTTAGCCTACTAGGATAATATTAATACCACTATAGGATATGGAAAAATATGGTTTGGTCATTTTTTAGGTGGTCCCATGTTTATTTGGTCCTTTCAAAAATCACTTTTTCCATTTGGTCCATACGTGAATCATTTTTCTGGTTTTCTCTCTCTTCATTATTTTCTCTACTAATTTCTCTCCTCTCTTAACCTTAACAGATAAAAGTTTAAAAATTAAATATCTCTCAAAATATAAGTCAAAAATTAATAATTTTTATATATATTCGGAAATCCCTCGACGATAGCTTCCAACGAGTACCATTGTCGCTATGTTTCAGAGCTTTTAATTTTTTTCGGTATAATAGTAGTTCATATTCAAGAATGAACACTATTTTATAACGTGGTAGTTCATTCTAGTTATAGTAGTTCATTTCGTAGAATGAACTCGTATACACTAGCAATTTATTTTGTAGAATAAACTCATAGTAATTGTTCAATTTGAAGAATGAAGTCGCAATGGTAGTTCATTATTATAGTTCATATTGGAGAATGAACTCGTGATAGATGTTCTTAATTTCTAATGAACTCATAATAGTTGTTCATATTGTAGGATTGATAATTCATGTTGTAAAATGAACTCGTAATAGTAATTAAGAACAGTAGTTCATATTGTAGAATGAACTCGTAATAGTTATTCATTATGGTAGTTCATTTTATAAAATGAACTCGTAAACGATAGTTCATATTGTAGAATGAAACCGTGATAGGTGTTCATATTGTATAATGAACTCGTAATAATAGTTCATTATACCAGTTCATTTTTTAGAATGAAGTCGTATGGTAGTTAATTTTGTAAAATGAACTCGTATGTTATTTAATCCAAAGAGTTCACTTTTTGGAATGAACTAACTAGCATGATAGTTCATTAAAGTAGTTGATTTTGTAGAATGAACTCGTATAATAGTTCATTAAAGTAGTTTATTTTGTAGAATGAACTCGTATAATAATTCATTTTATAGCTAAAAAATAAGGCAAAAATTAAAAGCTCTGAAACATAGCGACAATGGTACTCGTTGGAAAGCTATCTTCGAGGGCTTTCCGAATATATAAAATTTATCATTTTTGGACATATGGTTGAAAAGATATTTAAGTTTTTATTTATTTATTTTTATTAAGAGAGAGAAAAAAGAGAAAAAAATGTATTTTTGCCACTATCAAAGGACTGTGACATGATTGATGACATCATACCATGTGGGTATTGTTCATCCTATGACCAAATAATAATTTTTTGGGCCAAACAACAATTTATATTTTTAAAAAGGACCAAACGGAGTGACTTGGTCAACTGGACCAAACTAACTCTAATATACTCCCTCCGTTCCTTTTTAATAGGCTGGTTTTGTTTTTAGACAAATTTAAGGAAATTAAGAGAACTAATCATTGAAAGTGGTCCTCATGACACTTGTCAATAAAAGAAGTGAAGTAAAATGGTCCCCATGACACTTGTCAGCAAAAGAAGTAAAGTGAAATGGTCCATGGTGGACACATTTTTGTGTATGAATTGTCCTCAATGTCTATATTGTTGGAACTCGATTTTTGTACTAATTTTGAGTTTTTATGTATTTTTAGGTATATTTGGAAAATTCGGCTCGAAAAGTTTCCCGGGGGACCCCCTGAAGGACATTTGCTATACAGACCCCAGTTTTGGCTAAGGGGGAACCTCACGGATAAGAGACACCTTCTTTTCTTTTTCCACCCTACCTGCTATCAGCACCCCAGTTCTGGTTAAGGGGACTTCTTCCTCTTCGTTTGAATATAGAAAAAATGGCGGGAAAAATTCCATGCACCTGCGTAGGACGAGATTCTAGGGGACTCATTCACGGGTGTGAACACGTAAATCACGAAGGCATCTATATGTTCACAAACAATGTTCGCATTCTATAAACATGCTCGCACTGATGAGACGATTGTGTTGATTCCTTGGCTCAAAACCTTCGGGTTTATCATTGCCTCGTCTAATATCATCACCAGAGGCGTTCACATAGAGGAAGATAAAGAAAACAAAGTGTAAAATTAATACTCATGGAGTATGAAATGGATGTAAAGTGCTGAAATGTAAATAAAACTGGGATTTACGTGGTTCAGCACTAAGGCCTATATCCACGGGGTTGTCGTTTCCACTATGCATTTGATGATTACAGAGGTAGTCGAATGACTTTGGAGTTTACATAGGTCTGCGAATTTTAAAAGGTAAACTTACACTAACAATTCTTCTCTCTCGACTTCTCTCTCAACCTCTCTCTCCTTTTCGATCCCCTCTCTCTTGATGGAGAGGGGGTATTTATAGGGTTAGAGTATGAGACCCGTTTTTGAGAGCCGTTGGAACCTTATCTTCTTGTGCTTTGTGTCCATCACGCAGAGGTCTTCGTTCATTGCTTTATCACGCCGAGTCATCCTCGTTCGTTCCACGGGTTGATCGACACGTACACTGCTCAGAGTGTTTAATGCGGGTAATTGAGACGCATACTCTTGTCAGACAAGTGTCTTCTTCCCCTGTCACGTCCATGTCAGTCAACCTTCTCTTCACCGTTGATCTTGGCTTCTTTTGGGGATGAGATAAAGCAACTCTTCGGGAGTTATTTGGTGCTCCGCAGTACACCGTGCTTTTGGTACATCCTTTAACTTCTGCCCTTGGATTTGTTCGGGTAAAGATCCGACGTCGATGGGATGGGATTCTTGGCTGTGGGTGTGTGTCATCATGTTTTGATGACTTGGTCCGCATGCTCTCCACGTGTCTTCTCACATACACGTGTTTGATGATGAAATATGTACACACAATTTTCCCCTTTTCTTTGGGCTTGAGTGTTTAGTGGGAGCATTGAAGAAAACAGACGTTACATATTCCTCCTCTCTCCTAATAACTTCTCCTAGATACTTGGGTACGTTTCTCACTCGTGCATTAACTTCTCATTTAATGGGCACGTTTCCCATTCCTCCATTAACTTCCTTCTCTTTCTTTCGAGTATATAAAGGAGAGGAGAAAAAATTAATTTCATTCTCCTTGAAAATTAATTTCATTCTCCCTGTCAGACTTCATCCTTTGTTCTTCAACCATTAAATTCTCTCTGCCCTAGCATTAATCACGCTCGTTTCTTCTTTGTTTCTGGTTTGTTCTCTCATTTGTCTTCTTTTGGGATTTTGTTTGTGGTGGTAAGGTTTCTTTTCTTCGTTTCTGTTGTTTTAAATTTTGTGTTGATTGTGTTGATTGTAAATTTCCTGCTGCTGTTGTACCTTGTGTGTGATGAAGAACATCTTTCGATGCATGTATGCTAGTTTGCCTCTGTTCTTCTTCTCAAGTCGAGGAGGCCAGTGTTTCAATTGTATTGACTGATTTTTTTTTTTTAGCTTTAGGGTTTCTGGGCTATGCTGAGATGAACTGTTAATTTTGTGGTTTTTTGATCTTTGGTGATGCCCTCGTGTTTGCTTCTAACTTTGTTTTTTGTACCTCCTCGTAGCCATGTCTGACCGTCCGCGGCTTCCTTATCAAACTCCGCCTTCCAGTCTGCCGAGATCCCCTCCGCGTAGAGAGTCTGATACATCTCCACATGGGGGAGATCTCTCTAAATTGTCACAGATGGATCCCCGCGGTAATAGAGTTTCGTCTTCTTCTGGGACGAAGGCTTCACCTCCTAGGAAGGGGGATCCATCGAAGGGCCCTTACGGGTCTCGATACGCTGCTAGCTGTGCTCCTTCTCGTCCTCGTGATGACTCCAGGTGTACGCAGACACCTCCTCGCAGTGACACCTTCGATATTCCCCCTCTTCGTTCTATAGTGCCCGTGCAGAACCCTCTGCCGCCGCCTCCAGTACTTTCTTTCAAAGGGAAGAACTCCAAAGGTGCTGTGCCGAGAGCTGAATCATCTAAAAATCCTCCTTTCAAAAGAAAAACTTTCGAAGCTTTTGTTGGTTCGTCCGATCCCGCGGAAGAAGAGGAGGCTGTCCCGGTGATACGCAGCGTTTCGGTTAGCAAGAAGAAAGTCACGTTTAAGCACATTGACCTTGAAGTTTTCAAGGAAAAGCATGAGCTCCAAGCCTTCGAGGTTCGTTTCTATTCCCCTGAGGATGATATTACTTACGAGCTCATCTCGAAGTATCAGTTTGATGAGTTTCATCTATTGACTACGGTTGGAGCCTTCGAGGCGGGTCTTATGCTGCCGTTGTATAAGTCTGGCGATTCCTTTTATTATGATGTGCTGGCTGGTCGCGAAGGCTATTCCACCAGTACTCATAGTCGTTCCGTGTCGCAATTATCGGGGAACTATCTCCGTGCACTGAGGGAATGTTATCTGCGGAGTAAGGGGGAGATGACGATGACATGTTACGTTCCAAATCCCTCTGAGAGGGAGTGGTATACTCCTGAAAACTTCAACAGTTCCTTTGGGGATTATGTCAATAGTAGGAACCGTAAACCGTGGAGTGTTAGTCTTCATAACCTCGCTGCTCCTCGGGGCGAAATTCGTCTCTTAAGTGAGGTGAGCGATGCCAAAATGAAATACGTTCCAGGCACCGAGGGGTCGGATCAGCGGAAACTTTTTCCTGCTCGTTAAAGGATCAAGCGTGACCATGATTAAGAGTGGAATGCCACTGTTATTGAAATTGTTGGTCCTTGGGCATATGGTTGGATTCCCGGTCCGCGCGGTTGGCGTCCTTCTGAGAGTAGCAGGCCTCGTGAATCTCCTCCTGCTCGTTATGGAGATTTCTGTCCCTGGCGTTTAAATTTTGAGGGCATGAACTTTCCTTATGCTCTCGACGTTGTTGATGGAGACGAGGAAGCGGGTTCTGGTGCTATACTTCCACCGAAGAGTGCCGCTACTACCAAGGTATGGTTATTGCAGATTCTGGCCGCGCCCCTCCTTTTTTGAAAATCAAACTTTGTGTATGAGGAAATAACTTTTTTTGTGGAACGTGTATTGGTTTGCAGGTGTCGAAAAAGAAAAAGATTGGGCCCAAGCAGTCTTCTACCATTGTGACGGGTGAGGCTGAGGTTCAGGAAGAAGTTACCAGTCCAGTGAACGAAGAGTTTGCCGAGGATGAGGAAATGTCTGATGGGGAAGAACGCACTGATACTTCCCCTCCTGATGTCGAGGAAGAGGTTGGTGCGGGTTGTGATGGTGTTGATGGGGGAAATAATATCGCGGTGGCCGAGGGAAGTGTTACCGCGGAAATGTCTGCTCCTGCTGGTGATAACCCTGGTGGTCCGGAATTTATCGGAGGGGGTGAGGCTGCGAAAACTCTCCCCACCATTTCTCAAGAGTTCTCCTTTGACAGGATATATTCCGCAAGGGAACTCTTTGATGATGCCCTCGGTTTTCCCGAAGACTTTTCTTTGCTTTCCCCCAATGACGATTGGGATGTGCTCGGGGATTTTGGTAAGGAAAATGCTGCTGTCCAGAATGAGGGCGCGGATGATCACATTGCGCGTGGTGATGCCAAGACTTGTGATGATGGGGAAATGACAGCAAAGGGGAAGTCTGTGGTTGACTCACCTTCCGAGGATTTCCCTCACTCGCTGATGTTTGAGGGTGAGGATGCCATAATGGATTGGCTCAAGAAAAAGAGTCTGTTGTTTGTTCCCCATCCTGCTCCGGTGGTTGCTGGCGAGAAAGATTCTGATGCTTATACTCTTCGGATGATGGAACTATCTTCCGAGACGCGTGTTGCCGAGATGTGGGGGAAAAGCTTGAGTGTTCCAGAGGCTACCCTCGTAGCGGACCCTCCATCTTCTGTTGCTGAAATGATGGCCATAGCCGATGGGTACCAATATGGTTTTCCCCAGCAGCGTGTCTTGGAGGTAAGTCCTCGTACATATCTCTTCGTGACACTCGAATCCTTCGGTGTAATAATGTTTGCCGTTTGATGTGTAGATGATGAGGAGTGAGCATTGTAACCATGTGTTGTATCAATTCTTTAAAGCGAAATCTTTGAAGCTGGAGGCTAAGCTTCGTCACAGGGAAAAGGCATTATCTGCGGCTGAGGTGGAGATAGAAGAACTGAAGAATAGCCTTAAAGAGAAAAAAAGGCTGGGTGAAGCGGAGGCTGGTCTTCGTTCAGAGCTTTCCACCGTTCGCGCTGAGTTAGAGCAAACTCGCGGCAAAGTTTCAGCTTTCACAGGTTTAGTTCTTCTCCATCTTTTATCCCTCGTAATTCCTTTCTACTACTTTGTTGTTCTGTCTGAGTCTCCCCACCCTATCTTCAGTGGGTGGAGTCCCCGAGATGATATGGCTTCGGAACGAAAGGGCACGACAAAAATCTCGTATCAAAGAGTTGGTCGAAAAAATTAAGAGTGAAGCCAAAAATTGGGACGCTCGGGCTGAGGGATGGCGCGCAAGGCATGTTCAGATGGTTGGTATGCAGAATCTGTATAACCATGACCGTATTTTGTTCAATGGTACGCTGCTGTGGACACGTGAGAATCTGCGGGAATCCCGTGAGCGTACTTCGTTATTAGAGGCTAGAATACATCTTCTGGAAGAGGAATTATGAAAGGCTCGCTCCCTTCCGTTTCCGGGAATTAGGGAGAGTATGTTCCGGGAGTAGATGCAAGTCAATTTGCTCTCACCAACCTTCAACTAGATTATAAGAAACTATCCGAGGAATATGACTATCTTGACGAAGCGCGAGACGCGGTTGTTAATGAGTATGAAGAGGCTTCGGCTTGTGTCAAAGGTATAACCTCATTTCATCGAGTGTGATTATTTCTTTTCTGTGCTAACTCCCTTGTGTTGTCTTTTTCAGAGCTCGAGGGACAACTCCGCGCTGCAAATGAAAAATTTGAAAAGGCTCAATCTTCCTTAGCGCAGCAGGAAGGACAGACTAATTATTTTAAGAGTCTGGTGGCATCCCGCGAGGAGGCCGTTGGTGCTGCTTCTAAAGAAGTGAATCGTCTGTCCTCGTTGTTATCTCAAGCCCACCAGCGAACGACAGTTATTATGCATAAGGCTCGGTGTCAATTGGCGGAGGAGACAAACAAGATGCTGGAGAAGATTGAGCTTGGCCTTAAGACCGAGCATGGCCTCGTCAAGAGCTATCCGCGTCGTCCTGTACCTGCCTCCTTGCCTGGCTCCTCGGGACCCTCTTCTGGTGGGAGCGTCCCTTCAACTCTTCGGAACAACCCTGCTGATGGGGCGGCATTCCAAGTAGAAACCACGGCATTAGCCTTCAGTTAGATTTTGCTAGTATTTTGTAAAAGAATGTTTTTGATGTGTTTTTTCCTTGAATTGGCCTTGCCGCTTTTTGTAACCAACCTTATGAAATGGATCTTTTGGTATACCTGCAGTATCAGTTTGTTTTTTATTTTAAGCATTGTGAGGAAGGACATTAAAAACAAAAGAAGAATGTTTTAAGTGTTTGGGTGCGATACCGAAGGGAGGTACCTTCGTGATCGTCTTGAGACCTGTCACCCCGCTGGCGAACCCTGGGCCAGAGGATTCCCAGACGGTGGGGGCCGAGGCAACGTTCTAGGATATGGGGTTAAAATATTTACATACACCCATTCCGTCGACCCGTTGCCTTAAGATTGGTTGGGTATCTCTTTCTGCTGGGTGCCTTCCCCCTGGTCTTACACTCAGACACTGGGGGAGCCCTGAGAGATTGTAGATTAACTACTTTCCCCAATATTGTTGATAAGTTTTGTTTACTTGAAGGTTTCAGAAAGCTTGTTTGATTGATAGGTTGAGGCCTGCTACTCCTCGTCCAGAGATAGAAACATGTAAGCGGTTACGCTGCCTTCTTCTTCTGGTATTCTTCACGCAGATGCAAAGCGTTGCTCCTATGGGTAGTACGGTTTGAGCCACTTAGCATTCCAAGGATGCCGGAGGACCTCGCCTTTCAGATTGCGAAGATAGTAGGAACCGTTTCCCGCAATGTCGTGTATTATAAAAGGTCCTCCCCATGTAGGTGCTACTTTCCCCATTTCTTCTCGTTGATACTGTGGGATTGTTCTTAGCACATACTGCCCCTCTACAAAATTTCGAAGCTTTACCTTTTTGTTGTACTCCCTGCTAGTCTTCGTTGATAATTTTCCATCTTCTGCAATGCTGCTTCCCTTCTTCCTTCCAGGTCGTCCAATCTCTCTAACATCATGTCTGTTGTGAGATTTTTCTCCCATGCTTCGGTCTTTGTGGTTGGCATGAGGATCTCTGTTGGGATGACTGCTTCAGCTCCATAAGTGAGGAGAAACGGGGATTCCCCAGTGGCAGATCTTCGTGTTGTCCTGTATGCCCATAACACATTGTGCAGCTGTTCACACCATCGCCCCTTATGTTCGTCTAATTGCTTTTTGAGGATAAGGGCGAGGGTCTTGTTAGTGGCTTCCGCTTGTCCGTTGCTTTGAGGGTATATGGGGGTGGATTTGTTCTTCCTTATTTTGAAAGTATCGAAGAGCATGTCTATATTTTTCCCCTGTAATTGCTTACCATTATCGGACACGATTTCCGCTGGTATGCCGAACCTGCAAATGATGTTTTGGAATATGAAAGTAAACACATCCACGTCTCTGATCCTGGCTAAGGCTTTAGCTTCCACCCATTTACTGAAGTAGTCCGTGGCTACTATCAAAAATCGTCTTTTCCCTGATCCTTCGATGAAAGGCCCGACGATATCTATGCCCCATTTTGCAAATGGCCACGGGCTATCTACAGAATTTAACGTTGTTGCTGGCGCGTGTATTTTTGGCGAAACGCTGACATTCTTCACATCGTCGGGACATTCTTGCGGCATCCTGTATCATTGTGGGCCAGTAATATCCTTGCATTTTTGCTTTGTCGGCTAGTGATCTCATGCCGCTATGATTCCCTGCGTCACCATAATGGATGTCGTTTAGAATTCGATGCCCCTTTTCTGGACAAGCAACGTAGTAACGGTCCGAGGAAGGATTTCTTGTACAGGACCCCATCCCGAAGATCATATCTTCCTACTTTGGAGAGTATTTTCCTGGCTTGTTTATGATCCGCGGGTAAGGTTCCTTCTTCGAGAAACGCATGGATCACCATTCTCCAATCATCTTCGTTGCTGAAATCTTCGTCTTGATTTGCTCTTGACAGGATATCTTCTTCGTCAAAATCGTTATGGATGTCTTCTCCTACCTGGTCTTCGATATTTTCTTCCACTGTATCTTGATTGGTAGCGAAGGAGAATTGCGATGCAATGAAGGCTCGTATACCCTTGTTATTTTAATAGCTTCGACGCTTTTGTCCTTCAGCATGGATGATATATATGCTAGGGCATCCGCGTGCCTGAGATCCCTTCTGCATAAGTGCCGGAACTTGATGTTCGGAATTTGTGATGCCAATGTTTGGACCAAGGCCATGTAAGCTGAGAGGGTGTCGTCGTACACATTGTACTCGAGCCCTTTTCGTATGACAAGCTGCGAATCACTTGTCAGTCTTACATCGGTTACCCCCATCTCTATTATTAACGGAGGGCATGTACGACTGCCTCGTATTCGACGATGTTGTTAGTATGCTCTTTGAATTCTAACCTGAGTGCCTGTACGATCCTTTCTCCAGTTGGGGTGGTGATGACAATGCCTATTCCTGCCCTTCCTTATTTTTGGAACCATCGACGAAGACTTCCCATTGTCTTTGACTCGCGGGTTCGAGGATATCCATTGGATCCTTGCTTTCTTCTCGGCTTCTGGTATTCCCTTAATCTCTTCGTCGTTGTCCAGGGGGAGGTCTGCTAAGAAATCCGCCAAAACTTGGGATTTTGGGAATGTTGAATTTCATGAATGATGTTGAATTGGTCCAGGTGGGTGTTCCACTTGGCTATTCTGCCTACTTTTCCCGCGCTTTTGAGGACTGCTTCCAGTGGTGCTTTGCATGGGACGCGGATGAAGTGAGTTAGGAATAGGTTCTCAGCTTTTGAGTAGCCCATACCAATGCAGGATAAGTTGTTCGATCTTCGTGTAGTTCCTTTCCGCAGAATTGAGGGTCTTACTGACATAATAGATAGGTTGTTCTATCTTCGTATTGGTTTTGACCAACTGCGCTAACTGCGTCTTCTGTCGCTGCTATGTACAATGCCAAAACCTCATCAGGATCAGGCTTCTGCAGGATTGGAATTGAAGCCAGGTGTTCTTTGATTTTTGGAAGGCTTCTTCGCATTCTGCGGTC
Source organism: Papaver somniferum (assembly GCF_003573695.1). Taxonomy (NCBI): domain Eukaryota; kingdom Viridiplantae; phylum Streptophyta; class Magnoliopsida; order Ranunculales; family Papaveraceae; genus Papaver; species Papaver somniferum. Next base: position 63,161,063 of record NC_039365.1, read on the forward strand.
CATTCAAACTTACTCCCTTTTTTGAGAATATTGAAAAAATGTTTGCATTTGTCCGAGGATCGGGCAATAAATCTGCCCAAGGCTGCTATGGACCCATTGAGCTTCTGCACTTCTTTTAAATTCTTCGGGGATGGCATTTCTACTATGGCTGAATCTTCGCTGGGTCTACCTCAATGCCCCTTTTTGTTACCAGATATCCGAGGAATTTCCCTGAGGTGACACCGAAGTGCATTTTCTGGATTTACTTTCATGTGATTTTCCTCATTGCTTCGAAGATATCTCTCAGATCCTGTGGTGATCTTTGCGCAGCTTACTTTTGACGAGCATGTCATCAACGTAGACTTCTAAGGTACTACCAATCCATGGCCTGAAGATAGCATCGACCATTCTTTGGTACGTTGCCCCTGCGTTTCGAAGTCCAAAGGGCATTCTAGTGTAGCAATAAAGGCCATGTGGGGTGTAGAATGCTGTGTGTAGTTGATCTTCTTCTGCCAGGGCTACTTGGTTGTACCAGAATATCCATCCATGAATGACAGCTCTTCGTATCCTTCTACTGCTTCAACCAGCTGATCTATGCTTGGCAGGGGATAGCTGTCCTTTGGACATGCCTTGTTGAGGTTAGTAAAATCGATGCATATCCTAACCCCTCCATTTTTCTTAGGAACGACGACCATGTTGGAGATCCATGTAGGGTACTTGACTTCTTGATGAACCCTGCTTCTAGTAGTTTCCGAAGTTTTTTTCCACTGCCTTATGATACTCCGGTGCAACTTTTCTTATTTTCTGCCTGAAAGGTGGCGTGCCTGGTTTGATGCGCAGCTCGTGTTGGATTATTTTCGGGTCAATCCCCGGCATATCTCCTAGCTTCCAGGCGAATACATCCGCGTATTCTTTAAGTAATTTGGTTAAGGAATCTTCTCTTCTTTCGTCCATTATGGTCCCTACTTTGATCATCTTCGGGTTTTTTCCGTTCCTATGTTGATTTCTTTACGGGCTCTACTGGTGTGAACACCGGCTTCGGATCCCCGAGGACTGGGACGTTCTTTGATTGCTATTTGGTATGTTTCTGTCCTTCGTTGGCTGCTGAAGTACTGTTTCTGTGTTTAGGACATTATCATCCTTTGTCAAACCCCTCCCTGTGGTTTCCTTGAGGAACAGGTCTATGGCCTTTTCTTTCGCGGCTTCTTTATTTTTAATTCTTCGGGTTTTTCGCTGCTCTTCTTGTTCGTTGTTGATACGATCCTGAGTGGTTTGGCACTCTTTGCAGAGACCCGATCTCCCTTGATTTCCATCACTCCCTCAGGTGTAGGGAATCTGAGATATTGGTAGTAAGTTTCCGCCACTCCTTGAGTTTATGTAACCACTTTCGTCCAATAATGGCGTTGTAGGGGGATGGGGCGTCAACCACGCTGAATCGTGTTTCTACTTTCATGGGTCCGGCGTTAACCTGCAACACGATGTCTCCCAATGGCTTCGTGGGTGCTCCATTGAATCCGTAGATGGTGTAATAAGAGGTCATTAGCTGTTCTTCATGGAGCTTCATTCGTTTGAATGCGTCGTAGAATAGAACGTTTACTGAGCTTCCCCCGTCTATGAGGATCTTTTTGAGGTTACATCCAGCCACTGGTAGTGTTAGGACCAGGGATCGTTATGTCTTCCATATCTTCTTCGATATCTTCAGCATCGAAGATAATAGGTGAGTCCATCCACTCTTCGTGCTCGTCCACCTCTACACCATCAATTATATAATTCGCAGTGGTCCTCGAACTGCTTCCGTAGCCTCTTTCCTATCTGCGCTGTAAGTGAGGGCCCGCGGCTTCAGAACACGAGATGGTGTTGATTGTGCGGTTCCCTCTGGAAGTTGGACTGGCTTGGTCCGTTTGGATCTATCCTCGGCGACCTCCTTTCGTATGTAATGTTGGAGTTCGCCAGCATCAATCAGTTTTTGGATCATTATTTTGAGGTTTTTACATTTCTCGGTCTGGTGTCCGTTGAAGCAGTGATATTCACAGTAATCTTTAGACTTCTCGGTTCTTGGGGCTGTTTTCCCTTAGACCACGGCCACTCCAAATTTTCCCTTCCTTTGATCTCTCGCAAGATCCGAGCATAGCTAGCATTGAGCTTCGTGTAAACTTGATCTTCGAATTTTCGATCGTCTTTTCGTCGTTCATCCCTTCGTTCCTTCCTATCTTCGTGAGGCCGTTCCACTGAGCTATTCTTTTGGCCCCATTGGTTTGTTCTGCGGAATTGGTACGGTGAGACCTCTGCGGGTATGCCCTCGGGTTTCACGCTGGATTTCTTCAAGACGAGCGTGTTTTCAATAATTATTCGAAGATCTCCTTCTGTCTTAGGCACGCTTCCATGAATCTCAACAAATAGTGGACTCATTCGGTCTAATCCCCACTTGTAGCAGTTGATACTTACACTGGGTCCACACTTCCTATGGCTTGGCAGATCTTGTGCCATCTGTTAGTGTATTCCCTCGTGTTTTCCTTGTAGCCAATTGCCAGCGAAAAGAGCTTATCCATTCCGGTGTTAACAGCCTTGTTGTACATGTAAGTTCTTAAGAACTTTTCTGCGAGTTGATCGTAGGAGTGGATGGAGTCAGGCGGCAAATTATCAAACCAAGACAATGCCGATCCCTTCAGGCTTGATGGGAAGTATCTACAGAGTACGGCGTCGTTCTGACTCCATCTGGCTAAGACACGGTTATAATACCGAATATGTGCAGCGGGATCACTGGATCCGTCATAGCATTCGAAGGTCGGGACAGGGCACTTCAGCGGAATAGGGGTGTTGGCCAGGCGATGAGTTAGGGGCGTGGAGTTAGCCTCTCTCATGACTCTTCTAACCTTCCCCCGCCTTGTCTAGTTTTTAACTGCCTGATCTCAGCCATCATTTCATCACGCAGCTCTTCCATCGCGCGGTGGTGCCCTACGCTCCTGCTCGTGATAGTCTGACTTCGTCATTATAATCCGGGTCGGATGCGCTACTTCCCCTAGTCGCGTTGCTACGATGACTCTTCGGTCTCGATTAGGTTCTGGTGCCTTTGAATTTGCTTCATCAAGTTGTTGGCTGGTCTTCGTGCTTAGGGCAATCCGGTCTTTTAAATCTTGATTTTCTCTGGCCAGCAAGCTACACATCTGCGTAAACCTGCTGGCTCTTCTTCAATTCTTCAAGCTCAGCCATCATCGATGTGATTGGTTTGACCCCTGATTAGGAGTCCCAGCTCGTGCTACTATGGCCATGGTGCCACCTTCTTCTACGGTTTGCACTAAAGGTGGTAGAGGATCAGCTTCGACTGTTGGCATTTCCAAATTTGGTCTTTCAGGCTGAGTGCCCATCTGCGGTGTTAGAACCGTCGGCACAGTTTGATTCTGATCGTTTGTTGATGGCATTCCGAAGGTTGGCGGATGCGCGGGTTGATGTGTTCTGGATTCAGCCACCCTTTATTTTGGTTGATGGAATTGATTTGTGGCAAAAGTTTTGCTGGTTTCTGCAGCCTCCGGGGCTGCCGCAGCCGTACTGCACTTTGTCGCCGCTGCTCTGAGAGCCGCGGCTGCAACGGAGTTAGCGTTCATAGGCGAAGTGATTTCCGCAGTATCCTGCCTCTGACTAGTCATTTTGGCTTTGTCTCCTTTCTGCTTGCTTCGGGTGATGACCGGGGTTGTCCTTGGTGCTTCCTTTGACGAGGCTTTGGATTTTCCTGCCTCCTGCGTCTTTTCCATCTTGGGTCCTTTTGTTGCTTTCTTTCTGCACAAGGGAATTTCAAACAGCGAGAAACAGAAATGTCCGTGCGGATCGGGTTAGTTTGCGAAATACCTTATTCCAAGATGGGGAGAAACTTCCCGAGGGCCACAGAGAACTTTAGGGAGGCTCATTTGATTAAAACATATGAGTTAAAATACATGGGTTAAGGTCTATTAAAAGTGCGGACTCATTGAAAATACATGAAAACGCGTGAAGATTCCTTGGAAGATGCACGTAGATCCTTTGAAAATGTACGAAAACCCACCGAAGAAACAGGTCCGTACGAGATCTAAAAAATGTAAATCCGTGGATCTAAGCAATAAATCTTTTAACCAGTTTAAACTACATCGATAGATACTGCTAGAGCTAATGAAGATAATGGGTGTGTTTTTGAAGATAATAAAGTTAACAAAAGATAAATACTGCTAGAGCTAATGAAGCAGGACAATCATATGCTAGTTTAAGGTGAAATCACAGGATAAGATAAATCTTTCACCGGGACGAAGTCCCTGTTTCTAGCGCCAGATTGTGAACACGTAAATCACGAAGGCATCTATATGTTCACAAACAATGTTCGCATTCTATACACATGCTCGCACTGATGAGACGATTATGTTGATTCCTTGGCTCAAAACCTTCGGGTTTATCATTGCCTCGTCTAATATCATCACCAAAGGCGTTCACATAGAGGAAGATAAAGAAAACGAAGTGTAACAGTAATACTCGTGGAGTATGAAATGGATGTAAAGTGCTGAAATGTAAATAAGACTAGGATTTACGTGGTTCAACACTAAGGCCTACATCCATGGGGTTGTCGTTTTCACTATGCATTTGATGATTACAGAGGTAGTCGAATGACTTTGGAGTTTACATAGGTCTGCGAATTTTAAAAGGTAAACTTGCACTAACAATTCTTCTCTCTCAACCTCTCTCTCCTTTTCGATCCCCTCTCTCTTGGTGGAGAGGGGGTATTTATAGGGTTAGAGTGTGGGACCCGTTTCTGAGAGCCGTTGGAACCTTATCTTCTTGTGATTTGTGTCCAACACGCAGAGGTCTTCGTTCATTGCTTGATCACGCAGAGTCATCCTCGTTCGTTCCACGGGTTGATCGACACGTACACTGCTCACAGTTTTTAATGCGGGTAGTTGAGACGCATGCTCGTGTCATACAAGTGTCTTCTGCCCCTGTCACGTCCATGTCAGTCAACCTTCTCTTCACCGTTGATCTTGGCTTCTTTTGGGGATGAGACAAAGCAACTCTTCGGGAGTTATTTGGTGCTCCGTAGTACACCGTGCTTTTGGTACATCCTTTAACTTTTGCCCTTGGATTTGTTCGGGCGAAGATACGACGTCGACGGAATGGGCTTCTTGGATGTGGGCGTGTGTCATCATGTTTTGATGACTTGGTCCACATGCTCTCCACGTGTCTTCTCACATACACGTGTTTGATGATGAAATATGTACATACAACGGGAATGATTTGGTATCACCTTGATGCATCAATACACGTGTGGCAACAACTTTGGTTACGTGAGATAAGGGAAGATTTTCTTTCCTTTTCGAAACAGGGAATGAAGAAATACTCGAGAAACTGGAGTTTCTTTAGGTGTTTACCATTGGCAGTTACGTGGATAAAATGGGAGAGGATATACTCTGAAGATTTCATTCTATCTCTATTGGAGTTTGACAACTAACAATATCACCGAGTTTAAAGAAAACAAAGTCAAGAGATATTACCGGGATTCTGTGTGCATCACTGGAGGTTTGCTTGAGGAAAGAGGGAGTCTAACTTCTTCCGGAAATTGTAATCCACGAATTTGGAGTGCGCAATCTGTAGTTGACGCGTGAAAGTGAGGAGAAAAATAAGATATTTCCTTAACTGGAAGCCGAGGATAATATTGATTAATGGAAGATTATTTGCATTAACACGGATATATTGTTGGTCATGTGCGTATAAATGAGTTGCTGGGTACTCACAGAGGGGGATAGAGAGTTTGGGGACCAAAAGTAAGTGCTGCAGAGAGCTGAGAAAGGAAGTTGCAGTCACCACTGCACTTTCGGGAGAAGAAGACGAAGAAGAATAGATCACACTTTTATTAGACCGTCGTCTTTTCCCTGTAACAGTTCTCAATTGTAACAGTAGGTTCTGTAACGGCCACAAGACGTTACGAATCTCCGTTCCATTATAATTCTTCAATAAAAACACCTTTTTGAGCAATGAATTATCTTTTTGAGTGTGTTTTCACCATGTGGAGCTTGACCCCAACACTGGGACGATGGAGGAAGATGAATTTCATACATGGATAAAATTATTTAATTCTTTTAAGACTTTTGCATTAATTTTAATTGAAATATGATTTGAATTAATTGATTGTCATTTAATTTGATGATGTATACTTAGCTTAAATGTTTTGATACATCATGCTTAAGATTTACAACTAATCTTTTGAGAATCTACCTTGGCAAAATTAGAGTCCATGTTAATTTTATTTATTGAGCTTTCATTGTTGAGAATAAATAAATTGAATCTTTTGTTATGAGTTTGGCGGAATCCTGAGTCCCAGTATCTATCCATCCTGCTATTATTTTGTGTATATATTTTCTTATTTTTATTTATTTTCATCTATTAAACCTGAAATCAATCTCAACAAAGTCCGAGTGAACGACAACCCTCTTTTACCACTATCTAAAATTCGGTCAGTCCACATGACACTTGTCATCAAAAGAAATTAAGAGAAAAGTGGTCCCAAAAAATTAAAGTAACATTAGACTTTCCCAATTAGGAAACCAGCCTATTCTTTTGAAACATTTATTTATAGAAACCAGCCTATTAAAAATGAACGAAGGGAGTATTATTCTTAGGACCAATTGGTATTTCCTACTATATGACATGCCAAACCCTAGCCTATTTTAGGCCACAACGCCACTTTTTATTTTAACGCAACAAGTTCCGTAGTTCTTTCAATTGAATGGGAAAAGGAAGTTTTCTTCATTTTTGCCTCAACACAAATTTCACATTTGTGAGTTGGATTAATGCGAAAGTTAGGCATTAAATTCATGTTAATTAATCTTCTTAAGGAACCGTAATTATTAGCATGACCTAACCTTTCGTGCCATAAATCAAATGACTCGACGGCGTAAACAGAATTGTTTACTGTATTGATTTCACGGACAACATGCATTCCATCCATCTTAAATAAGCCGTTAGTAAGATACGCCTTTCCAACATAAATTTCACTTTTGGAAAGTACAAACATTTCTGATTCAAAAATCAGTTTGAATCTAGAGATAGAAGCCTCTCTCCAAGATAAAAAAACCGTTTTTTCTGTGTAACTCAATCGTCCTAAAATCTCTTAGATCTTAATCCAAATCTGTCGTATTTGATCTGAAATCTTCCGATCTTTTGACAGATTTGGTATAAATATTACTATTATCAGTATCAAAAAATAAAATAAAATCACTTTTCAGTGATTTTAGGGTTTGTAAATAATGTTTTTATTCTATCTTCAATTGATTTCATCTCTTCTAATGGCTTCTATACGCCAATTAGATGTTTCAAATAGCCTCAAGGGCGCTTCGTATGATTGTTACAATCTTATCAGATGTATCATCGCTTGCGAATTTCTGGAAGTGGTCATGGTTTTACAATTTTTTGAGGATCGATGGCTATACAGAATTGTGATAATGATGAAACAAGCAGATTACTCCCTCTGGAACTTATACTCTTATTAAAGAAGACAAATCTCAATGGCAGAATTTTATTTCTAAAACCATTTTTCAAATATCAGTTTCCTTTGTGAAACAGGATATATGTAATTTTTTATTATTCTCATCTTTGATGTATTTGGTAATCATGTATTCAATTTTACAATATTAATGAAATCAAAATGTTTCCTTCAAAAGAATAAATAAATCCATGTTTGATCAATAAGAATCCCGAAACTAAATTATTTCAAATGTCCGGAACATGAAGCACGTTATTAAGCGTGAGTTCTCTGCGGGATGTGATCTTTAATATGACTTTTCCTTGTCCTTGAACTCTGGACGTTGTTGAATATCCCCTGAATATAGTTTCTCCATGGGGCAACTTCCGGTAATGGGAGAATACACTCTTATTGGAACAGACACGGCATGTTGCACCGGTGTCGACAAACCAGTTGTTAGAATTGCTGATCATGTTTACTTCTGAAATAGTATTGCACCAGAAAGCGGTTTTGTGTGTACCATCTTCCGCGGAAATTAGTACAGAGTTTTCCAGTTTGTTTTCCGTTGCTATCCTCTATGTAAAACAACAAAAATCTGATGAGTTCAGTCATCTCCCCAATTAACAAAGTATGTAATAAACAATTTGTAAAGAAACAAATTAAATGAATCGGAGATATTAGACAGAGAAACTATTTGAAAATGACGTCAATGAATAACGTGGCTTTCAAATCAAACCGGCCAGTTGGTGCTTGACACCAGATTAGATTCAGCTGCTTCCTTACGTAATGAATTCTAATCTACTTAAGTGATCAGCCAATTCAACTTGCTTCCCTTGAAATTAATTCCAAACGTCGCCAAATAAATAAGCGTACAACGTACAGAAGAAAGGAAGAAGATAAAGAAGGAATTTTCGTCTTAAGATTGTTGGATATCTTCTCGTTAATATGAAACTGATGCTGATGCAAGATACGAAAACCAACGAACTAGGAAGATTAAGAACCTATGTATAGATCGAGTCGAGTATTAAATACTCTGTCCTTAAGACGAAATTCGCCCACACCGGTGTTAATGGGTCTTACTTGTGAAACGTCTCCCAGAATACAACGATCTTTCTTCCCTCGACTAGAAGCATTCCAAACCGAAGGAAACAACGAACCAAATTTAGTGTTTATACTATGACAACAATGAATGCAAGTGAAATCAGATTTTCGTGCATGCTTTTCTTGTGTTTAGAATGAAACATGAGTGGGGTTCATATACTTGATTGGTTTCTCTTAGGAAAGGACAAGGTGTCTCTTCGCTCGAAGGGTCACATTTCTTGTAAGAGTCCTTTCATGAAGAGTCACACCTCTTGGAAAGAATCCAATCATGGAGAGTCATCTCTTAGATAAGTTTCCAACTCAAATTGAAAAGGTTTCACTAGTGGAAACAACTCTTAAATTGTAACTAACATAATTTCTAACATCATCATCATTATCTCGACTGATTTCTCCCCATACTCGAGTACTACTGATTTACGGAAATCAGTCACTTACCCAAGCTTTGTCTCACCTTTACTAACCCAATGATGCCTTCAGAAGCTCGAATATATCTTCGCTAAAATCTGTCATCATCTTGTCATCAACTGCCGTATCATCACCATCGGTGATACTCTACTTGAATGGAGAAAGAAGAAGGTGGTGCCCTGAGTAACAAGACGGGTGTCTTAATAAACATTTCAATTTGAACTCCCCTTGTATAAAAGACCTGAATGCCTTTAGCAGTTCCTCTGAAACTTGAATGCCCCTTAGCAAAGTGATTGCGCTTAATGTACAGCTGGGGTGCCAATGGCACTGCCCTTTAAAATGACTTTTTTGCCTTTTTGGCCTTCAAAGTTCTTGTTTTGCTCATAACTTCTTCATAGGACTCGGAATGACTTCGTTCTTTCGCGTTGACTTCGTTCTTTCACCTTTGACTTCGTCTTCCCGTCCTCTACAAAATGATGACTAGTGGTAGGCTTTTAAGAGTGTAAAATAAGAGCAAGAAAGAAGCCTACTTGTTATACCTGCAAGTGCACAGGGTCTGTTGTAGTAGATGTGTGCAAGTCAGGGTCGAACCACAGAGACTAGGTGTGTGTGATTGAAGGTTTCCTAGCTAAGCTAGATCTCTAAGTGTAGCAGTGGCAGTGAGCTAATGAAACAAAGGCAATGAGCCTAAGGCAGTGAAGTGACAGCAAAGAAGTAAAGGGAATCAAATAAAAACAAGAAACAGTAAAGGAAAGAGGGATTTTGGGTGAAGACTAGGGATTAGATTCCACCATTTCACCTAGACTAAGTTATCCTAGTTCCACATAAATCTTGTCCCTTGTATAGTTATCAGTGAGCTTCTTGGCTCAACTGACTAACTAGATGGCAGTGGAGGTTCTACGCCTGCTGCTCATCAAAGGGTTGGGTTAGAAAGGAAGCTAAAGGCACTAAGATAATTCTAATCCTAGTAGTAGTTGGGGCTCTCACACTGCAACTACCCACAGAGAATCCACTTAGGTGTTTTAACAACCTAAAGGATGTTCTAATCACAACTAAAGTATTCATCCTAAGTACTAATTATCTGATTTAGAGTACAACTAGTCAGAGGATTCATAACAGACAATTAAGCATGATCTGTAGCACAATCACATAGTGGTGTTCTAACTACAATGCATACATGATATGCACTGTGAGAGCAAAATGTAAAGTGCTTTGATTAAGACTATCCTAAACTTTTCAAGCACAACAAGAATTATGTTTATAACTGAATGAAACTTAGCAATGGCTCATAGGGTTTCCTCATCACCCTAGCTATGAGCTTAGAACATGGAAATTACACTTGAAACAACATTGCATTCAAACAAAACATGAACTGAAGATAACACAGTTGAGGAACTGGCTAGTCCAGTCCTCTTGAGTGAAGCTCTGGCTAGCCCAGGCATCAGTTTTACATACACCCAATGTTCTCAATTTATAGTACAATGTTTTCCCCCAAACTTTAGAAACCCTAAATTTTGAAACCCTAATTTTGATTTTGGGAATTTTCAATTCAACTCACCCACTGTGATTTCTGCTTCGACCCATGCTCGTACTTCTCCTCCTCTGCTAATGCTGCTGCTCTTGTCGTCTCTGAAATACTAGCTCGAGATGTTTTACAAATCCCACACCCTAGGGTTTAGAGAAAGAGGTGCGATTTTTGTAAAATGTCTAGGCTAGTAGAGGGATGGGTTTTGGGGGAAGGACTGAGCTGATGGAGGTGGTGGAAGTGATAGAAATGGTTACGACAGATGAGACAGTGGAGGAGGTGGTGTTGCAGACGAGAAGAGAGTTTTGCAGAGAATTTGGGAAGAAGAGAGGGGAAGAGATCGATGGAAATGGGATTAGGGTTCGTTTGGTTGAGGGTGTATGTTTCTGATGCTAGGGTGTGAGGCGGGTGTATCAAAGGTTGATGCTCAGCGAAGCGAAAGCGTAGGATGAAAAGGTGATGGAATGATCCAACGACGCGATAGGAGCGACCGTTGGATGATGAGATACAACAAAACTGACGGCTTCAGATGGAGTTAGGTACTATAGTGTTTGACATGAGCTTCGGAGTTTGATGCACAATGATGAGGCGACCGTTGGATGATGAGATGGATCCAATCTGACGGCTCTCATGGAAATGGGTATGGATAATGGAAAGGGATTTGGGTAAGGGTTTTGGGTCTTGGGTATGCCAAGACCATATCTTCTTTAAGAACAATTCTTCCTCTTCAAGCCCACTTCTAGTTGATCCGGCTCTTGCAAACATCATTCTTCGCTTCCTCCTAGCGGGAGTCTTTGCCGTTCCTTTGCTCTTTTCGCTCCGTGAGATAACCAGACTTTATTTAGTACCTAAAAATGCAAAATTAATTAAGAAAAGTATTTATTCTTGAAAACAACGAAAACACAGAATATGGGATAAAATGTAGAATTAATGCACAAAAGATGAGTTAAATGCCAAGAAAAATATATATAGAAATATGCACTTTTTAGCACTCATCAACTAGAAATCCTCAGTTTGAACGAGTTTCACCTGGTCTTTGGCCCTTCTCCACTTGTAGACTTTACTTTTGTTGCACAATTAAGCACCAATTCACTTCTTTTGGATGATTCACCTAATGAAAGACAAATACGAGAAAACATGCATAATATATACAATAGTTTGCAAGAGTATAAGCAATTACTAGCATGGAATTGACACAAAATATATGTGCAATATGCACTTATTAACGTAAAGTGCAATTTACTTTAATTTTAATAAAACAATTATAATGCGGAAAAGTAAAGTAAATGACACAACAAGATTTTGTTAACGAGGAAACCCCAAATGCAGAAAACCCTAGGACCTAGTCCAGTTTTGAATACTCTCAGAACTAAGCCAATATACAAAATCAAATACCAACTTTGTATAGTTGAGACCAAGCAAACTACCCCTATCTACTTAGTTCCCTCAGTATCCCTGCGCCTTCGACTTCTAGAGTCACACACGTGAATAGCAAGTCCTTTGGATCGTATTCCAAACAACAAATGAAGAATCTGTTTGATAAAAAAAAACTCTTATGTTTTGAATCTGATCGTATTCTAGAGTCATTGACAAAGGATCTTATGTTTAATAATAAACTCCTTTGTCTGGTTAGATCAATCTATCCAATAACTACTGAAATAGTCAAGTCTAGATTTGCACTCAATCGATATAGATCTCAAAGAGAAATATAGAGAATGCCAATCTCATGTACTAATCAATCAGATCTATCAAATATAAATTGATTCTAGTTGGATTACATCGGATCAAGGTTTGTGCACTAAATCCACAAGATATGAAAACTAATAAGAATTCTTCTTCATCTTCAAATCTTCTATTGCCTTCAAATACCTGCACAACAACACTTGAATCCTCTTGTGATCAATCACACACAGAACGAAGTCTGTTAACAATGGATTATCATAAGATGTCTTTAGATCTAAAAGCAGTTCTAAAGATCTTGTCGATACTTTGATCTAGTATGAGTGAATTTATTATATCATAAGAGAAGATTCTCAAGAATAAACAAACTAGGTACAATCAAAGTTTCAAAAACTGTTAGTCAATCAAATCAAATTGAAAACTAATAACACCGCAATTATCTAGTTTCCCACCAACGGTACTCGTAGAGCTTCTTGATCCCACATAAGTCTTTAAGAGAGAAGTCGTAAGAGATTTCACCTAATTAGGATACTTTCCTCTCTGAATAGACGCCTCCACCAGAAACAACAACAAATGAAGTTTGCCTGGCTCTTAGGATAGTTTGATAGAAATGCAAACTTAGGTATTTATAGACTAAGAATGTTTAGACACCAAGGAATTTCCGAAACCGAAAATATTCTCAAGATATGCAATGAATGCCCAAATTCGGTTTCATAATTCCAATGAATGTTGGTCCAATATTTTCCTAAATCTCTCATAGAAAATCTCCAATTAGTAAATGTACATTACTAACTTTTTATTCTCTAGAGATATACATTAATTGCTGGTAATTAAAACATATAAAACCAAAAACCTTAATTAAAAGATTCTTAATTTATTTCTGTACAAGATCACCTTGAGTACCAAGGAATATCTTTGAACAATAAATGATAAGAGTTATTGCACGTGTTCAAAGTATGTTGACATCTTTTCACTGCAAATCCTTATTCTGTATATACACGTATTTGCATCTTGGAATCGGTTCTACCGCACTTCCAAACAAGTTTGGAAAATCGGTTCTACCAGAATTCCAAGACTACTATGTGATCGGTCAAACCAAGTCACAATGGTTAGTTGTGATCGGTCCTACTAAGTCACATACATGGGTTTATATCGGTTATATCAATCACTAGGATCAGTTCTACCTATACATGGTATCTACTTGTGATCGGTCACACCAGTCACTAGGATCAGTTATACCAATTATAAGGATCGGTCACACAATCACTTATGATTGGTCACACCAATTACCAGAATCGGTCACACCAATTACAAGGACCGGTCATACCATATCATGGTGATTACTTAGGATCGGTTATACCAATTACCAGGATCGGTCATACCAAATCATAAGTCTAGGTATTGTGATCGGTTATACCAAGATAAATAACAGGAGTTAAGATCGAATCGAACAACTCACACATACTGGTCATCAAAAAATATGCAATTAATAGCCGGACCAATATAACTATTTATTTCCCTTTCGATTCATGAAACAAGTTCATAAATGTAGTTCCTTTAAACAAATGTAAAACATTGTTTCCTAGGATGAAATATTCACCATATACCCATACACGTATTAATAAAACTATATACATGATTATGTCGATGTCATATCTACGAAGTTCAAAAGATAAGCGTTATACTTCGTAGTATAATTCCTTAATACTATGATCATACTATTATGATCATGTCTCTCCACTAGAGTATAATATATAATATATAAGTATATACAGCTTCACATGTTATGTTTTCAATATAACACGACTTAAAAGATTAGGAATTGAAACAAGTTCAAGCCAATATTACTAACCTCAAGTGGAAGGATAATGTCGTCGTTATAGTCCTTACTTCTTCTCATTCTTCAGGTTTTCGGAGTAATACTTATATGTCTCAACATTCCTAGACTTTCTAGTCAAACCTAAACGAAGTTGACTCTAGTATTTAATCAAGCAAATCTATTTGAGTTTTGATTCTAAAATATGACAACAAAACTTGACATACCAACACTTGGTGAGTTCAAGAGATCTATGCTCTAAAAAAATCTATCATTATTGAGAAGTATGGTTCTGGAGAAGCTGTTGTGGACTCCTAAAAATCCTAAGTTACTTGTGTAAAGTCAGTGTGGATAGCCATTATGAATATCAAAACTAATTTACGAAGCTTGTAAGATTCAAAGTTAACAACGTTGTTGTTGTCAAATTTCGGGATGACAACTGAATTTATGATTCTCCAATCAAAACTTGTTATCCAAACCTTTATATTCTGAAAAGAGTTAAGCATCTGTCTGTTGTTGAAATGGGTGAGTTGGAAGGTAATTCTGTCATTTGAAATTTCCAGATATTTAGATTACCAAATGATGTTGTAAGGGATGAATTGATTTTACTTTCTTATGACTAAGATTTTTTCAGTTTTAACTTTGTTAGAGCATTGCTCGGTTGAACCCACCAAGCGTTGGTATGTCAAGTTTGGTTGTCATATTTTAGTGAATCAAAACTCATGTTAAGAGTCGCTTGATTATGTACTAGATTTAAACTTCGTATAGGTTAACTTGAAAGTATTAGGATATGATACATTACAAGTATTGCGAAGTCTTGAAGATGTGAAGAAGCAAGGAGATACAACGACAACAATCATCCTTCCACATGAGGTTAGTGATATTTGACTTGAACTGTTTCATTCCCTAACGTATCTTTCAAGTCGTGCATATTGAAAACATAAATGTGAAGTATATTTTAACTCTAGATAGACATAGTATTAAGGAATAAAATACGAGGTTTATTGCTTAACCATTAAACTTTGTAGATAAGACATCGCCATAATTATTTGAATGCTATTGTGATTATGTATGGGTATGAGGTGAGGATTTCATCCTAGGGAACAATGTTTACATGTGTTCTAAGGAATTAAGTTCATAAACTTGTTTGTGAACCGAAAAGGAAATTGCCAGGAGTTATTTTTTTTTTATTCATTGCATATCTTATGAACAACCAATATGTGTGATAGAGTATAACCGCTCACAACTTGTTGTGTTCTTGGTAGAACTATTCACAAAGTCCTGACTTATGTATTGGTATAACTTTTATTAGTAAAACCAATCTTAAGTAATCACCTGTGGTATTATCGGATTATGTATGACCTTGGGGAAAGGGAACCGATCCTAGTAAGGGAAAGGGAACCGATCCTAGTAAGGGATGCAATACATCAAGGGGAACCGATCCTTGTATTGGGTGCATCAAGGTTTATAGCAGAAAGGGGAACCGATCTTATGGACATGTGCAACACATATAAGTTAGATACCATATATATGTGGGGAACCGATCCTAGTACCTAGTAAACCGAATCTTTGGGAAGCTAGTGTGACTATGCGTAGTACTCACATGGAGGTAGAACCGAAACTTTTTTTGGTAGAACCGTTAAACCCATGATTGTGATTAAATATTGGTTTGATCAATCACATAGTACTTGAAAGTCAGATGAACCAATTCTAAACTTGTTTGGAAGTGTGGCAAATCGGTTTCAAGGTTGTAAGTGTGAAAGAGAACTTACAAAGTAAAGATGTCGACAAACTTTAAACACGTGCTGTGAATGTTTATTTATATAATTGTTCAAAGATATTCCTTAACAGCTAAGGGAAGAGAATCCAAGGATCGAAACATAAGTAAGTTAAGAATCTTTTAATTAAGGTTATTAATTTCATTTTATAGGGAAATTACATAATTAATAATGTGCATTTACTAATTAGATTTTCCGAGAGATTTCGATCGTTATTTTTGGACAGAGCATTCCAGGAATTATGGAAACCGAATTTGTGCTTTAATGAGTATCTTGAGAATATTTTCGGTTTTGAAAATTCCTTGGTGTCCAAACATCCTTGTATATAAATACATTCTAGCAAACTAATCCTTCTTAATAACAGATTTACTCTGTTGTTGTTACTGGTGTAGCCGCCTATCGGAGAGGAGAGTAATCTAATTAGGTGAAATCTCTTACGGACGCTCAGTTTAAAGTCTTCTTTGGGATTGAGAAGCTCTAGCGCGACCCGTTGGTGGGAAACTAGATAATTGCGGTTGATCTTTGTTTTTGATTGATTTGATTGACTAACGGTGGTTGAAATCTGATTGCACCTAGTTTGTTTATTCTTTAGAATCTTCTTTTCTGATATAAGATTCACTCAAACTAGTTCAGAGTTTCGACATGGATCTTTAGACTGTTGTTAGTTCTAAAGACGATCTTGTGATAATCCATTGTTAACAGACTCCGCTCTGTGCATAATTGATCACAAGAGATTCAAGTGATTGTTCATAGGTTTTTATTGCAGATTTAAGAAGATTTGAAGACAAAGAAGATATTGAAGATCTGACTTGGGTTTTACAATCTTTGGTGTGCACAATACTTATTTCGGTAAAAGAGGATCCAATTAATAATCGGTTTATCCCTGCGGTAGATTGGATTAATTAATTGAGTAGATCGGATCAACACGGTTCTTCGGATTAAAGGTGTTGTTGGCTTAATCTTAATCGATTACATTTGGGTGATTGAACATAAGATAGATCTAGACCTGACGAAGGAGTTTATGTTGAGATAAACAGAAGAGTCTTTGTCCGAGTCATATCACTTGGTTGAATAAAGTTGATAAAAAAACATATTTCTTGTTCCTTTACTGTTTGGAATACGAACTAAAGGGATTGATCCAAGTACGTGACTTATTTATAAGTAGGAGGCGTGGGAATACAAACGGAACTAGGTGAACTATAGGGTTAGTTACTTGGTCACAATTATACGAAGTTAGTGTAATTTTGTGTAGAGGCTTAATCCTAAGAGTATTCAATTCTGTACTACGTCCCGGGGTTTTTCTGCATTTGCAGTTTTCCTCGTCAACAAAATATTGCTGTGTCATTTACTTTTATTTTCCGCATTATAATTGTTTTATTATAATTAAAGTAAATTACACAAACGTTAATTCCTATTTACTTGATAAGAAATCCTTTTGTGTTTGGTTAAGTCCGAACCTTTGTATCAAGTAAACATACTTCGTTGTTGTATTGTCTCGATCTCGTATCCATAAACGATCATACGAAGTATGAACCAATTAGTTGTATTGTCTCGGCTCAGTCCATAGACAATCACTTTCGGAGAAAGGACTTATAGGTAAGAAAAGTTTTAGATTGAGGTATATTTGGGTACCCTCGCCTTTTCAATTGGTATCAGAGCAGGCAAACTCTAAAAAGAACTAACAATCTGTGTTTGGTGCGATCCAACCTATAATATTGAATATAACG
This sequence comes from Papaver somniferum, assembly GCF_003573695.1. Taxonomy (NCBI): domain Eukaryota; kingdom Viridiplantae; phylum Streptophyta; class Magnoliopsida; order Ranunculales; family Papaveraceae; genus Papaver; species Papaver somniferum. The sequence goes on from NC_039365.1 coordinate 63,178,548, forward strand.
TTCGATTCAATTAACGTCACAAAATCTTCAGAAGATCTTTCACAAGACTATGATGAATACTCCACAGGTCTTGTCAAGATCTTAGACAACGTGATTGAACAAAACCAGTCGCTAGCTGATGAAATCAGTAATATCATGAGTGATAAAAAACTGGCAAAAACGTTGGATGGTTCCAAGGATCCTTTAAACTGTTCAATTTCGACATCTAGATGTTGTAAACAGACTAAGAAGAAACATTCCAGGAATTTTCTTCAAGAAGGATGGATTCATTTATGTCAGAAAATTTGTTTAACAAAACTTCTGATTAATCACGTTATGAATCTTCATAAGATCTTAACAATCCTTCCTAAACCTGGTGAACAATGTCTGGGAGCCTTCGCTTTGAAAACAAATTAACTATTCCAGTGGTTTCTCGATAGTGGTTGTAGTAGACATATGACAGGTGATCTCTCCTAGTTCACGAGGACTGAAGACTATAAAGGAGGGTCGGTAACATTCGGAGATGGAAGCAGCTGTCTTATCAGCAAGAAAGGTACAATCAAACTTCCTAGTATTCCTGAAATTCATGATGTTGTTTACGTTAAGGGTATGAAAGCAATCCTTTTGTCTGTAAGTTAAATTTGTGATAAAGGTTACAAAGTTATCTTCAATATGAAAGGTTGTGATATTGAAGACAAGTCCGGGAAAATAATTTTTCGCGGACGTAGAAGTATGAATAATTGTTACCTTCTTGATATACAGTCCAATCTGTATTGTAACTTGACTAAGGTTAAGTCAACCCATTTGTGGCATGAACGGTTTGGTCATATCAACTACCGTATACTAGGAAAGCTCATTAATCGTGAACTTATCAAAGGTGTTCCAAAAATCAACACTAAAGTAGAAGGTGTTTGTGGAGCATGCCAAAAAGGTAAGCAAGGAAAAATTCCACACAAATCTTCTCGAGACATAGCCACTCGGGCTCCTCTCGATCTTATTCATATGGATCTGTTTGGTCCAATCCAACAAGCTTCCGTTGGAGGTAATAAGTATGCCTTAGTAATGGTAGATGATTACACTCGGTTCACATGGGTTGATTTTCTAAAAAACAAGAATGACACTCTTGAGGAATTCAAAATTATTGTGAATAGGATACAAAATGAACAAGGTCACAAGCTTAAAAAAATAAGAAGCGATCGTGGTACAGAATTCAAGGATACGAAAGTATATGAATACTGCAATGAACTTGGGATTACCCAACAATTCTCTGCTCCTATTACACCTTAATCGAATGGTGTAGCTGAGAGAAAGAATATAAATATTCAAGAAATGGCAAGAGTAATGCTTCACAATAAAAACCTACCATTAAATTTCTCGGGGGAAGCTGTTTTTACAGCATGTTATCTAATAAACAGAGTTTACTTAAGATCCAAAACTCTAAACACTCCATATGAACTATGGTATGGAAGAAAACCCAATCTGAGCTACTTAAGGGTTTTCGGAAGCAAATGCTATATTCTCAAGGATAAAGAACATAGAGGAAAATTTGACTCCAAAAGTGATGAAGGAATTTTTCTTGGTTATGCCTCTGATAGCCGTGCATTCCGGGTATACAATATCAGAACCAAGGTCATGATGGAATCTATTAATGTTGTTATCGATGACATTAGTGACTTTTGTCAAGACAACCACACTGCAATAGAGCTTCCTCCCTCTGAAACTGTTATTAAAGTAAAACAGACTGTAAAAGAGCCATCTGTGGTTCCTCTAATTAGTGACGTTGATGACAAAGATGATAATTAAAGTATTGTTGAACAACCTAATGATACTGAATATAGTGTTCAAAAACCTGCTAAGTGGGTACATCAAAGACACTCTACTGAAGACATTATTGGAGATGCCAATGCAAGGGTTATGACCCGAAGAGAACTTAAGAATGTTTGTCACTATTCACGTTTTCTATCGTCAAGAGAACCAAAGAATATTTAGGAAGCACTTAGTGAACCTTCTTGGGTCAACTCTATGCATGAGGAACTCAATCAGTTTAAAAGGCAAAAAGTATGGGAACTTGTTCCAAAACCAGTGGGAGTCAACATTGTTGGAACGAAGTGGATCTACAAAAACAAATCAGACGAATTCGGAACAATTGTCAGAAACAAAGCTAGACTTGTTGCTCAAGGATATTCTCAAATTGAAGGTATTTATTTTGATGAAACTTTTGATCCCGTTGCTCGTTTGGAATCTATTATACTTTTACTTGCTTATGCCTGCTATCTTAAGATTAAATTATTTCAAATGGATATCAAGTCTGTATTTTTAAATGGAGATCTAAAAGAAGAATTATTCGTAGCTCAACCAAAAGGGTTTGAAGACCCACTGTTCCCAGATCATGTATTTAAACTTAAGAAGGCCCTGTATGGTCTAAAACAAGCTCCACGAGCTTGGTATGACAAATTGACATCCTTTTTACTTCAAAAAGGATTCTCTAGAGGTGGTGCTGATAAAACTCTTTTTACCAAGTGGTGCGGCAACCATGTCCTTATAGCTCAAATATATGTAGACGATATCATATAGGGATCCACCTCAAAAACTCTAACAGATGAATTCCTTAATCTTATGAGTGGAGAATTCGAAATGAGTAATGTCGGATAATTGTCATATTTTCTTGGTTTGCAAATACAACAACAAAAAGATAATATTCTTCTTTCTCAAGAAAAATATGCAAGGAACCTTGTTGAGAAATTCGAATTAAACAAGTCAAATCCTATGGAAACACCAATGCCAACTACTGGAAAACTTCAATCCAATCCAGGAGAAAAATCTGTTGATCAGAAACTTTAAATATCCATGATCGGAAGCTTGCTGTACTTAACTGCAACAAGGCCAGACATTGATTTCAGTGTGGGATACTGCGCCAGATTTCAAGCGGATCCTAAAGAATCACACCTTAAATCTGTAAAACGTACCATAAGATATGTTGGTGGTACTATATATTATGGTCTATCATACTCTATGGATACAAACAATAATCTTGTTGCCTATTCAGACGCTGATTGGGCAGGGTGTGTAGAAGATCGGAAAAACACCTCATGTGGTTGCTTTTATGTTGGTCAAAATCTTGTTGCTTGGCACAGCAAGAAACCGAATTCACAGTCTTTATCAACCTGTGAAGCAGAATACATTGCTGTTGGTACATGCTGTACCCAATTATTATGGATGAAACAGATGCTCATCGACTATGGAATAAATATTCCAACTATGAACATCCTTTGTGATAACTCCAGTGTTATTCGCTTGACTGAGAATCCAGTTGAACATTCTAGTACTAAACACATAGACATTGGATATCATTTTATTAGAGAATTGTATGAGAATGGTGTTATCAAATTGGAGTACGTTCCATCTGAGCGTCAACTAGCTGATATTCTTACTAAACCCTTCGATAGAGAAACTTTTGAAAATCTAAGGAAAGCCATAGGAATTATCAAGGTACATTAGTACCGTGTGAACCCTTATGATTTGGGTGAGTTTTTGATTTAGCGGGATTAAGTTCTAGCCCTAGTAGGTAGGCTTTATCAAAGGATCATGAGGGGTTCTAATAGAAACAGTATGTGAAAAGTCACAATATGTTGAATCGGTTTTGGTTTAGCATAAAAGCATATGTGTTTCGAAGGTTTTCAACCTTTCTTTGGTAAAGGTTTAGGTGAGTTGTTATTCTTTTGTTTATGCATAAGGATGACAACGTGGTGATATTTCGATATCAATTATCCCTGGACGAAGATGTTATCATATTGGAAAAGTGGATGCGAAATTTGAGGTAACAATCTTGTTAGTTAATTGTTTTCCTGTTTAAGAAAAGTCTGAGTTTATATTATACATATTTGTTGCTTTTACTTAAAAAAATTTAGGTTCAATTGATATTTATTCCATGATGTGTGTGTGGATGTGTGTTTCAATTGGTTCCTGTTAAGAAAAACTATTGTTATCTTGCTTTATTGTGTGGTATCAATCGTTTAGGCTTACAAAATTTCGTTGCAATTGATGTGTGTGTGATTCAATTGGTTCCGGTTAATAAAAACTATTGTTATCTTGCTTTTGTATGGTATCAATTGTTTAGGCTTACAAAATTACGGTGCAATTGCGGTGCTTTTAATGTCTATGTTGTTTCAATTGCTTCCGGTTGAGGTGAATAATTATGCAAGTTAATTTATTTTGGTTTCTATGGCTTAACGAAATAATATGTGTACAGGATGAGTTGTTTATTCCAATTCGATTCTGGATAAGAAACTAAGTTAATTCTCATCTTAGTTTGTCTTATCGAAGTGAGGTTTCGGTTATTCAAGTCTAATCGAATGCCTAAATAAGGAAATGCTAGTTAACTAACATAGTATTTGGCTTGTTTAAAATTGAAAGGTCTAAGTTTATGGATAATTAGAACCTGATGAGAAAAATGGAGTTTATCTTTATTTTGGTCTTATCGAATTAAGCGGTTGTTTTTGAATAATCGGTTTAGCAAAGGGACTAATGTGATTAGTTGTTTTTGGTTTGCTAACTAAATGGTAAAAATTGTTTCGGACAAGTGTTTCCTTGGTAACATATCAAAATAAGACTACTTGTAGTTTCGGTTTTGATATTGATTATCAGAACATGATGTGTGGAACCCTCGTTCCTAACTCTACAGGTTTGCAAGTCTATTCTGAGATTTGTAAGATTCTTTTCGTGTTGTCCTTTATTTTTTTCGTTTCTTTGTCGTTTTTGTGACAAAAAGGGGGAGAAATATATGTAGTAAACAGGTGATGCTGGCATTGATATTTATATTGATTGGCATCACTAGGGAAAAGAACATTGGTACTTGAATGTTTTATCTAACGAAAGAGTGAAAGCACAGACTAAGGGGGAGTAACATGTCATATAGATTGGTATAATAAAGACGTTCGGATTGAATATCTACCTATATTCCTTAGGGAGAGTATTTGCTTTGTTATTATAATGTCAACAACGACATTTTCAAGGATTGAATGTAAGCAGTTTTACTGTGCTGTTGAATCGGGAATCAAGCGGAGTGTAATGAATTCTTGTAATTTGTTTATCCATATGATGTAAGAGTTTTGTCACTAAAATTTAAAAAGGGAGAGATTGTTAGAGCATTTCTCGGTTGAACCCACCAAGCGTTGGCATGTCAAGTTTGGTTGTCATATTTTAGTGAATCAAAACTCATGTTAAGAGTCGCTTGATTATGTACTAGAGTTAAACTTCGTATAGGGTACCTTGAAAGTATTAGGATATGATACATTACAAGTATTGCGAAGTCTTGAAGATGTGAAGAAGCAAGGAGATACAACGACAACAATCATCCTTCCACTTGAGGTTAGTGATATTAGACTTGAACTGTTTCATTCCCTAACGTATCTTTCAAGTCGTGCATATTGAAAACATAAATGCGAAGCATATTTGAACTCTAGATAGACATAGTATTAAGGAATACAATGCGAGGTTTATTTCTTAACCATTAAACTTTGTAGATAAGACATCGCCATAATCATTTCAATGCTATTATGATTATGTATGGGTATGAGGTGAGGATTTCATCCCAGGGAACAATGTTTACATGTGGTCTAAGGAAGTAAGTTCATAAACTTATTTGTGAACCGAAAAGGAAATTGCCAAGAGTTATTGGGTTTGTTATTCATTGCATATCTTATGAACAACCAATATGTGTGATAGAGTATAACCGCTCACCACTTGTTGTGTTCTTGGTAGAATTTTTCACAAAGTCCTAACTTATGTATTGATATAACTTTTATTAGTAAAACCAATCTTAAGTAATCACCCGTGGTATGATCGGATTATGTCTGACCTTGGGGAAAGGGAACCGATCCTAGTAAAGTAAAGGGAACCGATCCTTGTAAGGGAAAGGGAACCGATCCTAGTAAGGGGTGCAGTACATCAAGGGGAACCGATCCTTGTATAGGGTGCAACAAGGTTTATAGCAGAAAGGGGAACCGATCCTATGGACATGTGCAACACATATAAGTTAGATACCATATATATGTGGGAACCTATCCTAGTACCTAGTCAACCGAATCTTTGGGAAGCTAGTGTGACTATGCATAATACTCATATGGAGGTAGAACCGAAATTGTTTTGGTAGAACCGTTAAACCCGTGATTGTGATTGAATGTTGGTTTGATCAATCACATAGTTCTTGAAAGTCAGATGAACCAATTCTAAACTTGTTTGGAAGTGTGGAAAATCGGTTTCAAGGTTGTAAGTGTGAAAGAGAACTTACAAAGTAAAGATATCGACAAACTTTGAACACGTGCTGTGAATGTTTATTTCTATAATTGTTCAAAGATATTCCTTAACGGATAAGGGAAGAGAATCCCAGGATCGAAATATAAGTATGTTAAGAATCTTTTAATTAAGGTTATTAATTTTATTTTATAGGAAAGTTACAGAATTAGTAATGTGCATTTACTAATTAGATTTTCCGAGAGATTTCGATCGTTATTTTTGGACAGAGCATTTCCAGGAATTATGGAAACCGAATTTTTGCTTTAATGAATATCTTGAGAATATTTTCGGTTTTGGAAATTCCTTGGTGCCCAAACTTCCTTGTCTATAAATACAAGAAGTTTTCCTTTCTAGCAAACTAATCCTTCGTAACAACAAATTTACTCTTTTGTTGTTGTTACTGGTGTAGCCGCCTATCGGAGAGGAGAGTAATCTAATTAGGTGAAATATCTTACGGCCGCTCAGTTTAAAGTCTTCTTTGGGATTGAGAATCTCTAGCGCGACCCATTGGTGGGAAACTAGATAATTGATAATTGCGGTTTATCTTTGTTTTCGATTGACTTGATTGACTAGCGGTGGTTGAAATCTGATTGCACCTAGTTTGTTTATTCTTGAGAATCTTATCTTCTGATATAAGATTCACTCAAACTTGTTCAGAGTTTCGACGGGGATCTTTAGACTGTTGTTAGTTCTAAAGATGATCTTGTGATAATCCATTGTTAACAGACTTTGTTCTGTGCGTGATTGATCACAAGAGATTCAAGTGATTGTGTGCAGGTTTTTATTGCAGATTTAAGAAGATTTGAAGACAAAGAAGATATTGAATATCTGACTTGGGTTTTACAATCTTTGGTGTGCACAATACTTGTTTCGGTAAAAGAGGATCCAATTAATAATCGGTTTATCCTTGTGGTAGATTGGATTGATTAATTGAGTAGATCGACATCAACACGGTTCTTCAGATTAAAGGTGTTGTTGGCTTAATCTTAATCGATTACCTTTGGGTGATTGAACATAAGATATATCTAGACCTGACGAAGGAGTTTATGTTGAGATAAACGGAAGAGCATTTTTCCGACTCATATCACTTGGTTAAATAGAGTTGATACCAAACATATTTCTTGTTCCTTTAGTGTTTGGAATACGAACCAAAGGGATTGATCCAAGTACGTGACTTACTTATAAGTTGGAGGCCTGGGAATACATACGAAACTAGGTGAACTATAGGGTTAGTTACTTGGTCTCAACTATACGAATTTAGTGCAATTTTGTTTATCGGCTTAATCATGAGAGTATTCATTTCTGGACTAGGTCCCGGGGTTTTCTGCATTTGCAGTTTTCCTCGTCAACAAAATCTTGCTGTGTCAATTACTTTTATTTTCTGCATTATAATTGTTTTATTATAATTAAATTAAATTACACAAACGTTAATTCCTATTTACTTGATAAGAAATCCTATTGTGTTTGGTTAAGTCCGAATCTTTATATCAAGTAAACATACTTCGTTGTTGTATTGTCTCGATCTCGTATCCATAGATGATCACACGAAGTGTGAACCGATTAGTTATATTGTTTTGACTCAGTCCATAGACAATCACTTTCGGAGAAATGACTTATAGGTAGGAAAAGTTTTAGCTTGAGGTATATTTGGGTACCCTCACCTTTTCAAACTTGAATTTTGTATTGGTCATTAACTCATAATAAGTAGTTTCTGTCAAGTCTGTTTATAACAGACTAACTCTTGCGGATGTTCTACTCTCAGATGGTGCAGTGTTCACTTTCATATGGAAGTTGAAATGCACTTCTAAAATTAGGTTCTGCTTTGTGGTTATTGCTCATGGTAGGCTTCGCACAAAAGATATTCAGAATAGAAGAGCAACTAGGGTGTCAGAAGGACGCTAGCTTGTTTTGTAATGAATCTGAACCAACTTCTTACTTACTTTTACATTGTGTCTTTGCCAGATAGGTTTCGAAGGAGTTTACTTGCAAGTTGAAGTGTTTTTTTTTTTTTTGCTATATGCTTATGAATGTTGTTTCTTCTTTACAATCCTGGAGGATAACTCAATTTAGTAAGGCTAGCACTACAATTTGGAATTTGAATCCTGTTGCTATTATTTGTAGTCCGTGGAAGGAAAGAAATGCTAGAGTGTTTTTTTCCAAGAGGAGTAATGTTGATGCTGTTGCAAATACAGTTATCCACTGGGTTTTTTCTTGGACTTTAGATATTACAAATTTTGATGTTGTTAGGTCTTCAAATGCGAAGAATAATGATTTTCATAAAATATATTTCGATCCTCATTAAGTGCTGATAGTCAGTTATCAATACTTTCTTTTTGTTGTTCTCTCAGTTAGGATCTTGTTATACCCTCTATGCTTTTATCTATAAATTTGTTTTCTTTGTCAACCAAATAATATAAAAACAAAAATAAAAATTTAGAAACCCATATTTAAGATATCTAACTTTCAAATTTCAGCCTTAATCAAACAAGAATTTTGGCTACACATTTGTTATAAGCACCGCATCTATAATTTGTCTTTCCTTGAAGAGATAACATGAAGAAGAGAAACTTATGGTGAAAAACTAAACAGTGATTTAAAAGTTGTATGACAAAATAGAAAAAAGGAATCTTTACAGGTTAAAGGTATCCTTCTAAACATTGCATCATGTTATAGGCCTACGGCCCATGGATGTGCGGCCCAACTAGATAGTTAGGGTTTTCCCTATGGTTGTATGTAAAGCCTCACTATGCTATGTAATACTGATGTCTCTATCAATAATATCTCTCTTCCCTTTTCTCATATTTTTTGTCTTCTCCTGATTTCCCTTAAACACGTTTATCAGCACCACTCTATCAACTGTCTTTTAATCGTTCGAGAACTGTGATGGATTACTTCTTTAATATTAGCATGGTTCTGATCTTATTGTCATAATATTATGGATGCCTTACCAGGTATTTCTTTTTAACAAAAGAATTTTGTTTTCATAGTATATTCTAGGATTCCATGAATATATAATTGTCAAACACATAAATTTCATCGTTAGATTTTAAAGAAATTTGAATATATTCAACCCAATTAGGTATTACATATGCTATAAAATTTCTATCAAATCGGAATATGATGCAATATGCAAAACCCGATTTTAATGAAACTGTCTATGTTCAAAAAAAACCGAGTTTGTAACATCGTAAAAAAAATTAATTTTTAAGAATTCCAGCCGTTGGATTATTCTGTATATTTAGTATATCTTACGTATTTTCTTTCTTGACACACTGTAAACATTTCATAAAAATCCAAGCATGGGAAGTACTCCAAAGTACATGATACTTCCTGTTGTGTCCACAGAAACGTTAATTGGAACAGTCATACGGTGTGAATATATTTTTATCTAGATATTGGATGTCTTCTAAATTTTATTATGTTTGTCGAAACATTACGATGAATCTACTGTAGAAATTTCATCATCATCGGACATATTTACAGTTGGATGATGAAATTTCCAATTTTAGAGTTCACAATATATTTGGGCCTCTATGATAATAGTTTCAAGTTTATTATCAATGAGCCTGAGTAATACATATATAATGGACCACATATGTGCACTTTTGTTAACCATGACTAAGTCAACCTAATTGACCGGTCCTTGACCAAACAATTAAACAGGTTTTGACTAAACCAACTCGATTTGAATTTGAACTTTTGGACTCAGAAGTACTTGAGCGTTATTAAAGAGTATTTGATACATAAGTCATTTGTGTCTACAAGGGCTTCACAAAAGGTGATATGAGTCAGAAATTTTCATTTCTCTACTTCATCCATGATACTAACGAACCAGTTGAAGTATGACAACAGGAGAACTATGTTTAGTAATTTATTCAACCCAAAGTAAGTGGTTGACATGTGTAGTGAGATTCTCTTGGTCCGTTGAGATAAAGAAATTTCTCAATTTAAGCTAAATGTAGCAAAGTTAAAAATGAAAAACAAAAAACCCCGAATGAGGGTCAAATGTACAGATTCATACGTTTGTTGGCATAGTGAAATATTTGTAGAGGGGCATATGTATCATGGGACAAAGATTTACTCTTGTCTTTGGTAGTAATAACACCAACACAAGTATCAACCTAACATGGGATTAGCTAAAAGGTAATTTTAGCTAAATGAAAGAGTTGGAAATGCACCTGGTTATAGGTGTTGGTATATGCAATGTAATGCGTGTACCATATTAGCAACCAATTTCTAGAGGATATCATGTTTTAGACATCAACTTTAATGACAAGAAGAACTTTTTCTGACCAATTGACTATTTAATTGAACTATTCCAATGTCTGCGCTTATGAAATGAAAATTACATCATTCCTACGAGACATAAATTCTCTAAAGCACTTGAGATATATCTAGTTGAAAAATATATCATCCCCCATGAAACATAACATATATTCACTCTAAAGTACTGGAGTTGAATCCCACTTTTGTTACGCAATAAGGCCACACCACTTATTAAATCTATCAAGACTCAATGTCTAACTGATAGTGGTTCTTTCTCCCACTAATTTAAGTAATATATACTAGTTGTTGAACTAATTCCTTATTATATGACTACAATGATTGGATCATCGAGCGAAGTACTGATCAAAATTTGTTTTCAAGATAGAACAAAGACGTCACAAAATTTCTACATGTACCGAGAGATAATCACACCTTGTTAAATTCCAAAGAAATACATGCAAATGAATATCATGTGGAACCTCACAGTGATGCGAATGTAACTGATTGCATTTTTTGTAGTCTCTAATATATTTGGAGGAAATATTTTAGAAACTAATGAGTTAATCTAATGAAATTGTAAATCATTATAGTATTTGGATTATTGAATCCATATTGACTCTGACGATGAAATATTGGAATTGACTCATACAGGCTTTGGGCATGACCATAAATCCACTGTGGTTGTGAGATGATGATCGTTTTGAAAGGACTCATACAAACGGGAGAAAGATTGACAGAATGCGAAATGACGAAAATTCTCTCAATAAGTGTTCTCTAAAGAACTACATGCACCCCCCCCCCCCCCCCCACCCCCCCACCCCCACCCCCCATTATGGTCTCACACAGACTATCATCAAATGTTACAGATGATGTCTAAGGCATAGGTTATGCGTAACAACCTACCTTTTATTGCTTTGTGGATATGCAATATTAGCACATTTTTACTTAATTCGTTCTAAAACCCAATATTTCCACTATTAGTCAACCTTTTATACGTACCAGTTGGTAACTGGATATAATTAAGCCTGACATTCGTATTCTTATGCATTTTTGGTTGCACTATATATGTGCCATTACGAGTCCACATCGTACAGTAGAACCTCCATATATTGATACTTCATATATTAATAACCTCTACATATTAATAAAAATTTATGGTCCCAACTTGGGCCGGTGAGAAATAGTAATAACCTCTCCAATTTAATATTAATGATTTTTTCCTGTTCCGCCTTAAAGAATTTACCTCCAAATAGTAATGATCAATATTATATTAAAAAAATATATATTTGGTTATATTTAATTTATGATTAAATAAAACACTCATATGTAGTTGTTTGAGAAAAAGAAATAATTTTTTGGATTACTACAACATCTTTTAACTTGCGCATGCGTAATATCTCATCAACATAGACACCTTCTTGTTGAAGCCAAAATACTTCCAAATTGTCGAGCATGTTTAAAGCTTCCAAGATTCTTGGAACTACAAATTACAAGATATATGAATGCACTTGTATATTGGAACTATAAAAATGTATATACAATCTAAATACAACTACAAAGGCATTGCACATACATTGAACTTAAATTTTTACATTTTATATGGGTACCTCTCTATATTAATAATTTTGTGGATGCCCAAGAATATTAATATAGAGAGGTTCTACTGTATTATGATGGGTCACGAAAACGATTAAGTAGTTATGTTGGGTATTTACTCTCAACAATTATCCGTGTTTTAAAATCTTTGGCAGAAGATCTCTTACCGCTAGATTTGTGGGTTGTGATTTTAATGAGACATTTTTCCCGTCGCTAGGGAATGACGTGTGTTCCCGCTATGTCTCACATTGATTCTTGTACTCCACAAATGTAAATGTGAAGTGACAAAGAATAATCGATTTGAGAAAGTGCACTGATACCGGCAACTTGAAAAGATCACACATACCAGCTGAAAATGTTCCTGCAAGGTTAGAAATCCTCAATATGTGGTATACCATAGACTAAGGTGTTTCAACTATACTTGGTGGAAGTGTAGTTAATGGCGTGGCTCTACAAAGGAAAATGGAGAGACCACCAGATTCGATCAATACTCACCTAGAAAGGAAGTAGGTGTGTAAGGCACAACCTAATTTGTATCATTAATTAAATAATCTCATTTTATTGACTCTGAATATGTCCGTGGATCAATACCGGAAGACGCTTCGAATTTTAATGATTCCAGAGAACAATGAAATACTAAAGGATTATGAGAACACACACGAGTCAATGCAAAGATCGTGCGAGCATATTAATGATTACTTTTATATATAGTTGCTCAAGGAAATAGAACACGATGAGATCGAACCATGATTCTTATTATTTAATGTCAACAAAGAGCATAGTTGGCCTACACAATCCAGGTAGAACTTGGTTCTTTGACAAATATACAAGTATTTAGTGTGGTAGTGCTAACCAAACAATTGTAAAGCCTATGGGACATACATGATTATTTGTTACAAAGCACAGTGAAAAGAATGAAGTCTCAAAATATCAAGACTCTCTTTGTGGCGCGAGGTTTCTCACAAAGCGCTGGAATTGTCCTCTTGTAGTGAATGTTATAGCGTTCCGCTACTTAGTTAGCTTGGGAATTTCAACAGGCCTAGAAATGCAACATATGTATGTGGTTGTTATGTATCTCTAAAAGAATCAAGAGATAGAAGATATTTACAAAAGAGCTTGATAGCCTTTTGTTACCCAAATCACAATCAGACTGGACGTTCACTTCCGGATTGAAACAATCATATGAATGTGGTATAACCGTCTAAGTGGCTATTTGATTTGGAAGGGATGACAAGTAAGGTATTTTTCCTTGCGTATTCACAAGAAAGTTCCTGATTTGGAATTTTAGTTATCTATGTCGATGGCATAGACATGATGGGAGCTCTTAATATAATAATATATAGATCCTACAAAGCTACTCTAAATCCAAATTTGAGATGAGAAACCTAGGAAAGGTCGATCGAAAATTGAGCTTGTAGTATATTATTCCACCAGTTTGCATATGTCCAAAGTTGTCAGGAAATTTAACAAGGACATGCATCCTGCTAGCACTCCCATGATTAGTTGAGGTACAAATGTAAGTAAATGACCATGTCGTCTAAAGGAAGATGAAGAAGTGGTGTTAGGAGATGAAATTACCATATATAAGTGCAATAGACATAATGTACTTGACCAAAAATGTTACATCCTCAGTGAACTTGTTAGCTAGATATAACTCAGCGCTAACACAACGTCATTGGAATGGTATAATGAACGTAATCATATACTTAAAAGTAACCATTGATATGAGTTTGTTTTATACCTGCAAAGACATAAAAAAGGAATGCTAAAGGAACTGCAATCCAGAGGTTGTTGATTATGAAGGAAAAATAATCTCTTCTCCAACAAAAGTAATTATGGGGAGATATGGTAGACCATTTTCTATGTCATTACCGATATTCAGTTTCGAAAGTACATGACTAAAGGAACTGTCTGGAACAACTATGAGAGTAATCAGGGGGAGATTCCGACATCATGGGGAGGATCCAAGAATATGATGTCGACATATTTTACTTCGAAATTGAAGTTGTGTTGTACTCTTTTCCTGCATCGAGGTTACTTTTTCCCACTGGGTTTTATTACTCGGCAAGGTTTTTAATGAGACAACAACAAACATCGGGAAGTAATTTCCCAACTAAAGCTACCGTATTTCCCATAAGGATTTTATGCCTTAGTAGTTGTGAAGCAACTAATCAACTTCAACGGAGCAAAGTAATCATCTGCAACGGATCATCTTTACTTGCATCTGTTATGTACTCTTTTTCTTTGTCAAGGTTTTAATGAGGCAACATATTCGAGTCCAAATATGTTCTAGGTTTACTTAATTAATATTGTATTCTTTTTCTTTAATTCAGGTTTTATCCCTCTGGGTTTTCCTAACGAAGTTTTAATGGAGAAACTAACTTAGGCTCGTCGGTCTTTGAAGATAGTATTGCATGTGATAAACTACATGTAAAGTACGAGACAACATGTGAAGTACATGTGAATAGTTGTACCAAGGTTTTGTCCCACTGGGTTTTTTCCTTGTTAAAACTTTAATGAGGCAATTGATTTCGGCAATAGTCATCAAGGAGAGAACTGCACTTGAAGATCTACATATGAAACACTATATGCGAAGCATTACATACGAAGTTCCATTGGACTGCACATGGGGGGGTATTACAGGGCATACGTCCCATGGATGTGCGACCCATCTAGATAGTTAAGATTTTCCCTATGGTTGTATATAAAGCCTCACTATGCTATGTAATACTATGTCTCTATCAGTAAGATCTCTCTTTCAAAGAACATGAGATGTACGACTCTCTCTCTCATCCTCTCCTGAGTTCTCCTCTCTCCTTCTTCTTTCCGGCAATTTCGAGCCGTTATTTCTGTCCTCTATCCCCCTAACGGTCTAATTCCACCGGATTCTAATTGGATTTTATGCCGGAATTACCTCTTAGCTACCTATTTCTTCTCTCTACTTCATCATGAATCACCTAAAAACCATCGAAATCACAGGCAATCCATAAATCACAGACTCCTTTAATATCTCAGAAATCACAATTCTCTCAGGCGTCACAAGAATCACAAATATCACTCATCACTCAACCCTTACAACCCATACTGATTTTATCAGGCATAGTTTATATAATCAATCTACCAATCCCATCAACATCTATAAGAGTAACTCCTTTCTCGGTTTAAATAATTCAAGTTCTACCTGCTCTACTATCATCTACAGATTTGATACAGGAAAATCCTCTTTACATTTTCAATTCAACGATAAATTAGACTCAACTTAAATTCACTATAAGGTTGATATTGTAGGTTCAATCCCAGTTTTCCAATCTAGGTTTGTTCCTGAATTCAAGTTAAATCATGTTATCTCTATCTATCCTATTCACCCGAAGGATAATCATCATCAGAAATTATATGAATGTAACCACATTATCACCACACATAACCATCAGGAAGATATCAACTATGATAGCAGTAAATTGGAGTTCAATAAACAATCCCATAAAGCTAAATACCAAACCAGAAACCGAAATTGTTCATCCAAAGAAATAACCACAGACCAGAGTAGTTCGAAACCCAAAGAGAGTAGCATCCACAACATAAACAAACATCACCATAAAACCAAGCCTAAAAACCAGTACATACCGTTGAATAGAAGGAATCCTACAAGAACCGATTTTCTCTTACTGGTGGAAGCGGCGAGTCCTGCTCCGAGTCCATTGGCTCACACTTCGGGTTCGTCTACGAGTCATCGGAGTTCTAATCACAACAGCACGCCTCTCAGATACTGTACTTTGTTTCTCTCCATCAGGTCCAACACCATTGACATCTTCTGCAATGGGAGTTCCAGTCGACATCTCCATTGGGTGTGCAGAATCCTTAATTTCAGGTTCTTCTCCAAGATCGGCAGTAGGAAAAGTGGTTGGCTCAGCTGTTGGAATGGTGGAAGACCTAGTATTTGGTTTCTCAAAACCTGCAAAAATTGCACGACCGATCCTTCCAGTGGCTGGACACAAAGAATCCATCACAGGAAATCGCATGGGCTCATCATATCGCCAAGGTTGGACAACCATCTGACGGACCATCATTCTCTCCTGTGCATCAAGAGTGATGGATTAGTACCCAATTCGACTCACACCAGAAACCAAGAATCTATCAGCCACAACAGTTACGCCCTCATGAACCTCAAAGGGACCATATTTGATATGAAATGCATACAATACCCAGTGATCGCTAGAACCCATCTGTGGATGATCTGCAGTTTTTGGAATGCCAGTAACATAACAACCTTCACCATCATTATCTTCTCTAGAAGTCCTACGCTCTGCCTCACCAGTTGCATGTTCATTGCTGCTCCAAAAACCAAATTGGGCATTCAATCCAACAAATAGATTGCTTATATCCTGATTTATAGGTGCAAGCTTTGGATGATTGAAATGTTGTCGAAGGCACTCTACTGGAGAATCCATCAGCAATTCATGAATAATACCTGGTGGACCCTCTTTATGCAGACACTCCTCAATCTTCACTTCATAATTATGTTGAAGATCATCCAAATACCAAGAGAAATCCCTCTCATTACCAGGAGATTCACAACCTTGTGGAAAAGCTATCCCATGAGGCAATCGAGTCACACAATGCTCCTGCGGATACCAGTGGATACGAGGCTCCTCCTCAACCTCAATCAACTTCTGCTTACCCTTTCGATCTATGTTTGCATTAGCATCAACCATAGTGATTGGTGTAAAAGAAATTTTCTCAATAATTTCAACGAAACAGAAGAAGAAACTGAAACATTTCTCATCTCCAGTAGAGGGTCTTATAATGGATCCCATCGGTTGGTGGTTGGTCATCCCACCATAAAGTGGCGACGGTTCCCAAAGAGCAACACATTTCGTCTCCAATACTCAAATTCTCTCTATTGTCGTTTCATTTCTCCAGCAACTTAGACATCATTACTCACAGCCTATGCTAAGCAATCATTTCTTCTCTAGGCTCACCAATCCTACTCAATTTTTTTTGACAGATGGAACGAGGAGAATAAACAACATTACACTTGGAAGTTCAATCTATTCAGCGCCAATAACTGTTTATTCTTTCATACGTGAATCTCACATGAGTGCGAATATGGTGTTATTAACTGCTCTCTCCGCCGTCTATACCAATCACATGAGTGGGACTCAGATCAAGTTTCATCTGACTCGGCCAATCCCCACAGTTGAATGGCATCACACTCTGAGGGAGAACAAACAAGAACCACATTGCAAAGTTTCTGGTCAAACCAATTTTATCAGATTTCCATCCCAAGGTTTGCTATCAGTGCATAATAAAAAATCGGCCAGTAAGTTTTTAAAATATCTCTCAACCGAATCTCTTTTTCTTACTACCTTTCACATGCATGATAGATACTATAAAACTAAGGAGGGTTTTGGACAGGCTTTTATCTACACCTCTAAATACATTACCTTAAACAGTTCAATTTGGCCATCTAACCCCCTTTGTCTTTATAGAATGTACTATCCTAGACTTTGCTCTCTTGACAGGTCGGCCTCTCGAGGTTCACCAGTAGTCCAAAGCTCCACCTCAGTTAGCAAAGCTCAGAAACACGGAATCTGGAAACAGATATCTAGCACATGGCACTTGTACTTCCCTTCAGTTAAAACCTGGACTATTAAGCTATATCAACATCAATTACAACTAAACAACAAACTGGAACCCTGCCAACCAACTTACCTACACACCCAAATTCAAATTAAAGTAACCAGACCAAGTACTTATAGGTAGATATTGCAGCAAAATTTCTCATGAAACCAGAACCATCTCAAGGTTCATAAACTCTAACTGGGAACTTAGAAGATATGCAGAAGTCAATCTTTGGAAGAAGAGAAGAAACTATTACTCCATCAGATTAGGCAGTACAGAAGACTACAAGGTTTTTAGAAAAGGTGGAACTAGAGGAATATTTGACAAACTAATAGTCCTAACTGAAGTTCCACCATCTGGTCCAGATTTTATTGATGAAGCAAATTTCTACAGAGTGCAGATTTGGGCACTTGTTAAAAGAGTTCCAAGACATGTTATTCATGATATAAGTAACATTATAAGACCAGCAGGAATCTATCAAGACGCCAAGAAAGCTTATGGGAGAGATGAATATGAAAAAACCTTGAAGTTCTCTTAACTATTGATGTCACTAGAGCTCTTAAATATGGCATTGATGCTTATGAAACCCCAACTCTGTCTCACTGGCTTGAAATGGCTTATGCCTTACATGGCATTGCCTTCTGCAAGGTGTGTAGAATCCTAGATCACTATGGTCCACTATGTGAAGAGAAGGCAGAACAGACTCAAACTGCTACCCAAAAAGCCCATCCATCCAATCTCAATAACTCTTACCCCTCAACTCCCAATACACCAAAAAGTTCTAACACCAGTAGCCCTCAAAACAATATAAAGATAAGGCACTACACTGACAGAGATGCTACTGGGGAATTTTCCATCAAAATGAGGCTAGCACAAAGATAAATACTTCTAAAGAATAGCTCTGAGGAGCTCGATGGTACTGAGGATTACATTATCTTCAAAGCTGGTCTGCATCAACCCATTGATGGAGAAATACTAACCATCAACCCTGAGGTCATAGCCTTTCAAAAGAAATACAAGAAAATCATGGATCGCAACAAACACAAGGACAAAATGCTGAAAAATAAGAGCTACAACATCAAGGCTACTGCTAGGAAACACAATGCTAATACTGAGACTGGAGTGGAAAATAGTATCAACCCTGACAACATCTTCCCAATAGTGCAGAGCCCATTCCCAAAGAATTCAGCACATAATATCTTTGATACAACACCTTCTCTAGCTGATATCCAACACCAAATCAATGAAGATTTCAACAATCAGAAGAAGTTGCTATGGGAAAGAAGAAAAATAGAATTTAAACTCAAAGTTGTGGATACTGACCTACATCCTAAGCTAATTGACCCAAAAATAAAGCTATTTATTTCCTCAACTGCCATTGATAATCCTCCCCAGCTATGGGATCAAAACCAACCATCCAAGAGGATCAATAACCATGTGATGCAAATGGAAGAAGATCATCTGACTGACTTGACTACTGGTGTCCCTGTGGGAGCTAATCCTTTCCTAAGTCATCAGGTAATCTATTCTACTCTTTGTTATCCTTTTCAAAGTGATGATATTAGCTATATCAATAAAACCTTAGTTATAAGGATAATTGTCAGCCTTAGCTTCAGTAAGCAGTATAACAACACCACTCTCCAAACTGTTATTTTTACAGGTTATATCATAATCATCTTCACTTATCCTAATGTTTCCTATTTATGGCAATTTTATTTTGTTATGTCTTGGAACTGCCAAGATCTAGGACAGCCAAATACTAGTAGACACCTAAATAACATGCTGAATAAACATAATCCTGATATATTCTTCTTATCTGAAACCAAGCAACAATCTAGGAATTTGAAAACCATTCTTGGAAAAATAGGGGTCACTAATTTTTGGTTTGTTGAACCTAAAGGAAAAAACAATACTGTTGGAGGCCTAGTGTTAGCTTGGAAAACTAATATTAAGGTTACAATAGAATACTTATCCAATTACCACATTAGTGCCATAATATATCTCAGTGTAGGAACACCTTGGCTTTTTACAGGCTACTATGGTAGCCCTTACACCACTCCTGATAAAATACACTCATGGAAAATGATAGAAAATAATGATAGAACTAAAACTCTTCCTTGGCTGGTTATGGGTGATTCAAATTTTGTTCTTCATGATCATGAAAAATTCAGTCAACATCCTATTGATACTTCTGAAGCTACTATCTTTCTGGAGAAAATTGAAGAAGCAAACCTTACCGATTTGGGCTACAGAGAATGTCCCTTTACTTGGACCAATAGAAGAACTGGTATTCATCTCACTGAGCAAAGACTAGATAGAGGTCTGGCTAATGAAACCTGGCTTGAAATACACCCAAACACCACTATCTCTAATTTTCCTGCCATTGGTTCTGATCATAACCCAATCCTCCTCAATACCAACCCTTATTGGAAGCAAGGCCACATTCCATTCAAATTCATTGGACCCTGTCTTGATCACCAGGATTGCAAAGACATCATTGTTGAATGTTGTAAATCCCATCACAAAGGATCTCTTTCCATAAAAATTGCAAGAAAACTAAGAGATATCAAAGTTAAATTAAAGAAATGGAACAAGGAGACCTATGGAAATATCAAGACTAATCTAGAAGACAGCTTATAACATATAGACTGGATTACCAAAAATCAATTCAACATCAATAGAGGAAAGGACATCAGAGAAGCTAAAAAGCAAGTTGAACACTGGCGGAACATTCAGGAATGTTTTTGGAAGACTAAAATCAGGGATCATCTTATCAAACATGGAGACAAAACACCATATTCTTTCATTTATCTCTAAGAAAAGATACATAAGAAATAAAATTGTTTCTATACAACAAGATGATGGCTCTTGGCTGTATAATAAGGAGGAAGTTGCAAGCTGCTTCACCAATCACTTTGCTACCATGGCCACTGCTGATACAATAAACATCAATCATTCCCTCATAAGTTTCATACCCACCACCATAACTACCACTGAAATGACAATCTCCTTAAGATACCTGATGCTGTGGAAATCAAAAGTATCTTGTTCAGTATGGCAGGGGACAAGGCTCCAGGGCCTAATTGCTTTCCACCAAACTTATTCCAAGCCAACTGGGATGTAGTGGGTGAAGACATCACTACAATGGTACAAATTTTTTTTACCTCTGGATATATTCTCAAAGAAATGAACTCTACTTTCATCTCCCTTATCCCCAAAACAGAAAGTCTTACTACCCCTGCTCATTTCAGACCAATATCCTTATGTAACACAAACTACGAAACCATCTCAAAACTTCTGGCTCAAAGACTAAAAACCCTTCTACCAAACCTTATATACCCCTTTCAATCAGCTTTCATTCATGGCAGACAAATTTCTGACAACATAACTATTGCCCATGAACTTATACACCATATGAATACTAGGAAAGGAAAAAAGGGAGATAATGGCACAATGGGTATCAAGATTGATATGGCCAAGGCCTTAGATAGGGTAAATTGGGAATTCCTTATTCAAGTTATGAAACAAATGGGATTCATCTCTCAATGGTGTAATCTAGTATTTCCACCACCACTATGGTTGTTCTGGTGAATGGCTCTCCTGAAAAAAATTTCAAACCTACTAGAGGTCTCAGACAAGGAGATCATCTATCTCCATACTTATTCCTTTTCTGCATGGAAGATTTATCCAGATATCTGACAGATGTTTAATCTAAAGGTCTCATACATGGAACAAAAGTCTGCAGTGAGGCACCCCCTATCAACCACCTTCTCTTTGCTGATGACTGTATGATCTTCTGCAAAGCTAATATGGAAGAATGTAACAACTTAATCAAGATTTTTCAAGACTTTGGGCATTCTTCAGGGAAGCTGATAAACTTCTCCAAATCTGGAATATTCTTCAGCAAAAACACTTCCCCAAGCATTACAGACAGAATAAGTGATACTATGAAGGTTCAAAGAATTAACACTTCTGAAAAATATCTGGGTTCTCCACTCTTCAGTAACAGAAGCAAGATTCAAGCCTTCAAACCTGGTGTGGAAAACTTAAGCTCAGACTTGCTGTCTGGAAATCTATACTATCTACAACTAGTAAAGTTATTATGATCCAAACAGTCACCTCAACCTCAAGTATTTACCAAATGAATTGTTTTAAGATTCCTAAGGGCACCTGCAAAGAGATAAATGTTATACAAAGAAATTTCTTCTGGAATAAAGACCAAGACAAACCCAAAGGTTTATTCTATATTGCTTGGGATGCAGTTAATAAACCAAAAGAGTTAGGGGGTCTGGGGTTCAAAAACATGGAGTACTTCAACCTGGCCATGATCTCAAAATTGCTTGGAGATTGATAGAAGAACCAAATTCATTATGGACCAGTACTATGAAGGCCTCTCTCTTTCCAAACCAAGAAGTTATTATAATGGAAACCAAGCCAAAGAACATTGATTCCTGGATTTGGAAAGGCATTTTGAAAGGAATCTCTTGCATTCAAAAGTACTATATCTGGAGAATAGGTGATGGCACCAACATTCACATTTGGGAAGATCGATGGATATATAACCTACCTGACATACTTCAAAAACCACCTCATTGTCCTCCAAACCTGAAAACTGTCAATCAACTTTTCAATACCAATGGGGAGTGGGATCAATCTGTTCTATCTCTCTGGTTCACTCAAGACATCCAAAACCATATTCTCCAGACCACTCACCACCCAAATTCTGCTGACATCCTTCAATGGAGCTTAACCCATACTAGAAAATTCACCTTCAAATCCCTTTATGATAGACAAATTGATGATAAATATGCTGGTGACACCCAGCCAGCTCCTTGGAGAGAAATTTGGAAGCTGGATACCACCCCAGCTATTCAACTATTCATATGGAAGTGTGCTCATGGAATTCTCCCAACTAATGCCAAAGTCAGCTGGTATCCTAAATTATATTGATCCAATCTGCAATTTCTGCAAGAGTGCTAATGAAGACATTACTCATGTTCTATTAGCATGTCCAGCTGCTTCTGATGTTTGGAGGAAACTATTTGGGGATAATCACCAGTTTTTTACGGCTCATAGATCCTTTCATGATTGGTTCAACAGTTGGTTTTCACCCAACAATACCTCTTCTAACTGGAACTCTTCTTATGCTACCATTTGCTGGTTCATCTGGAAAGCTAGATGCGACAAGATCTTTACAAATATAGATCATAATGCAGAGGAAACAACTCTGAAAATCACTCAACATCTTTGCTCTTATGACAGGGTTCTACACAATCCAGGACATATATTAAACAACATCCACTATCAAGATGGGAGCACTGATTCTAACATAAGCCACAACAGACTGGACAGAAACTCAAGAGAAAAGTTTGGGATCACTATTAGTATACACATTATGGATGTTAATAAGAATATGGCTAATATTGATGGATCACAGTATACTAACTATGCTCTTGTGGCTCTCTCTTTTTCAGGGAAATGCATGGGAGCAAGGAACTTTAAAGACCCAACAACTGGACACAGCAAAACAAGCAGAGCAAGCACAGGAGCTCAACTAGCATTAACCTGGGAAAAGGAGATGAAAAAGACCAACATCAACTTTGAAGCAGACGAGGATGTCATTCTACAAACCATTCAGAAAGACTACAACCTTGTAGTGCAACAACTTTTTCAAGGTAACTCTAGGAATGAAGATAGGAATTTTGAAGTCATCGAATTTGTCTTGGGAAGACTCACAAAACCAGATTCTCAGCATCACAACAATGCTACTAAACTAGCTATAATTACCACTACTTCTGCTATATTTCAGAACCTTAACTGGAAAGGTCCCAATTTGCACTTATTCTGGCAAGCTTTACAGCTCAGTCCAAATTTACTCATTCAGGATTACTGTAATAACTTGAATACTCTATTTAGGGATTCTTTTGGTGCTAGTCATAGCCCAGCTGATCCCAATGTTGTTCTTCTGGAGTAGGTTGCTCTCTTCTGAGCTTCCCGTTACTCTTTTTATTACAAAAAAAAGAAGGTAAGATCCCTCTTCCCTTTTATTCTATTCTTTGTCTTCTCCTGATTTCCCTTAAACACGTCAAATTATAGAAGGGAATATTTTTTATTTTCTTATTTAATTATCCCACTGAAAATCTGAAATTATACACGCGTGCAAAAACTATACGTCAGTAATTGCTACATATTACATATTTAATCTGTGGCATTGAGAAGTACCACGTCTAGGAAGTAAATAGTATACCAAAACCACGCGCCGGTGAAACTGTATTACTGCTCGGAGATCCAA
The DNA here is from genome assembly GCF_003573695.1 of Papaver somniferum. Classification (NCBI taxonomy): domain Eukaryota; kingdom Viridiplantae; phylum Streptophyta; class Magnoliopsida; order Ranunculales; family Papaveraceae; genus Papaver; species Papaver somniferum. The sequence goes on from NC_039365.1 coordinate 63,202,597, forward strand.
TATTTACTCAAACTTTGTTATCTTCTTGTTTGATTATTTACTGTCACTGTTCTCTTTATTTTATTGCCACAATAACACTTGAAAGTTTGCATAGCATTCTGAGGAAACTTGTGTATTTTTTCACTAAGGGGTCTCATTATTTTCTAACTCTCGACTTCTTTTTAAAGCTCTTGGATTTCACCCAACCATCATTCTTGATCTTCTTCTCTAAGATCTTCCTGAATCATCTTTGGAATTGGCATCCATGAAGCTTACAATAATTGGCTTACTCATCTTTATCTTCGTCATAGTTGAAAGGAAGAGGTACGGTTGTAAATGCACGAAACTTGCCAACGTTATTGAGGTGTTCATTCTCGATTCTAAAAATAGTCAACCAAAACCATATCAGCATTAGTGACAACAAGTTTAGAAGTTAATATAACAATTAAGCTCAGTTGGCAATAACCGAGTCCGGACCGTGCAATAAGCGAAAAATAAAGTTAAAATCACCACAGTTAGCTGCTGATATTTAAAAACGCTGAAGACATATATACCTGAAGAAATTCCATACACCACGACGGAAAATTTCTAAGCATGCAATAACATCAACCATAGCTTCTTTATGCAAGAAAGAAACTTGAATGTTCAATACGGTTTGTAGCCAAGCAAACCTCAGCAACACGTCCAATACCTACCATAGAAATGAAACAAAAAATGACACCTTTTCACTTGATAAATATGAACATCCAAAATATAAAGGATCTATGTCTTAAGAATCAAATTTTTATCTCCATAGACATTTTAATTACCATTACTCCAAAGTAAACACTTTTGTGTGATATAACAAGCTTGTCTCTCAACCAAGGGTTCTTCGAGTTCCTTCGCAGGAGTCCCCAGTCAAAAACGAGATCCCAATATATAGCAACAGCAGCTGAAATGATTGCGCTGATCCAAGCCATTACCCACAGTGCTGTTGTGTTGTGCTTACTGTAAGCAGTTGTCATGCTGACAGCCAGAACAATACTCAAGTATTTGAACCCGTTAATCCCTTGCATTCCATCTTTTTCTTCAAAGTATCGCCGAAAGCACTACCAGAAAGACAAAAAAAAAGACACTACCATTATTGGATTTTTTTTATCATGATCTTTTCTTTTTGGATTGATCATTAGACCCCTGGAAAACCCCCAAACCCTTGATACAAGGCTTTCTTAGGGAGGCTCACATAGTCTAGTACTTAAATTGGATTTTTTACATGATACAAATATTAGTTTAGCACCATAACTTGATGTGAAAAGTTAACAAACCTGCAATGCGCGTAACCAAAATGGGAATGCAGCTAAAGCAATATAGAAAGAGTTGTAAACTATGTCTGACTTGCAAGTGGTCTTCCTCATTCTGTAGTCTCCGGAAGAGTAGTAACAAATGTAGAATGCAACACTTCTAAGAGCTTGGCCCTGGTAGGATTTATTAAAAACACAAAGGATAATCCTGGTTAACTGGTTTGTTTCAAACCAATAATGACATAAATATTCGCACTCGCTCTCAAAATAAGACAGATGAACTACACGAGAAACGAACCTGACTACTCATCTGATCCGCCAACATAAAATCCGATAGAGTGACCTACTCAGCGGAAAAGAAATAAAAAGATAATAAGGTAGGCACCATTTCTTTTTACTGAGCGACATACTCGTAAATAAAATCCCTATCTATTATGTTTAAGTTTTACTAATTTTTTTTATATATAATTACCTTGTAAAGTGGAGCGCTGACAGCGCGAAGTGCAGTTCGCAGTAGGAAAATTCGACTTGATCGGTATACAATGTTAAATGGACAAACTGTTATGAGAACTATAGCCTGCACATAAGATAAGAAATTAATATTAGCTAGCTAAGAAAACGGCATCCTAACATAAATGCAATGGGTTGTAATATAATCCCTTACAGAAACTAGACCAAGAGGAAGTAGTTCTGTTATCGCTTTGTACTTCTTGGTCGTTCTATCCATTTCCATGTTTAGATTAGCAAGTACACATGCAAGTGCAACTGTTGCAAGAACTGTACTCAATAAAAAGACTTCTCTGTATCCTAACTCCGTCCCTTGTTTGAAACCAAATATAAAAGGATAGTTGATTCGATAACGTTTCCAAAAGTATATGGTCGCTGCATACAGGAGCATATGTAGGACTAGAAATCCGAATAAACTGCACGGAGATTCAAACAGTATATGAGTTGTTAAATTCAAAACTTTATTTCTTTAAGCTAGTTAGATATGATTACTTTGGCAGTTCGCAGTAAGTTACCTATACAGAATAAACATGGTCTCCATGTACTGACTGAAGCCGTCCTTTTTAACAACTTGTCTAATATTTATGACCAAAATAAGGCATACTATAAGAGATATTACGCAGCCAGAAAAAAAACCTGCAGTAGAGAAAATTTTAGCCCAAAAAAGAAGAAGAAGATGTAACCAAGGAATTCCCATTTGATAGCAACTAGCTACATTGTTGTTGTGAATCGCGTTTACCAGAGGAAAATGTTGTAACATGTTTTTCTTTCTTTTTTTTCGATCTCAGGATGTTCATGCCTTCACTACGATTGGACTTGGTAAAGTGTTTGATGAATGAGGCCTCCACTCTATCCATGAGCCTAGTTACCTGTAATTTAATTTCAGAAACAAACCTCGAGTTTAATACATTTCATTTACGATTTTGAGAGTTTTATTTCTTACTGCAGAAGAGAAAGTTTACATCGTCAGAGCTGCCGATGTAAGAGTTATCCACCATGTGCAAGTATATCTTTGATGCATGTCTTGAAGTTATCTGCATTGTAATGACTTGATCGATTACAAATGTTTCAATTTCATCATAGAAGAAGGACTCTTATTTGCTTTAACAATTAAGAAAATTTGAAAACTATTAGTATACCTTGTCATATTTCTTCATGGTCTTGGAAAATGCTAAGAGATTCAGATAACTAAAACTTTTAAGAAGTTGAAGTTTGTGATAGAAATGAACAAATGCAGACTTTAGTTGTTCTTCAGCTCTCTTTAAATTCTTTCTATTGAAACTCAGTTCTCCATTCTTGCCATTCTTTTTGAGAATGCCTTTGATAGTTGAACGAGGAGTTCCGGATGCTTTATTGATCTTAACATTATTGAGGATCTCCAAATGTGCTGGTATTATGATCTTCAATGGTTTCTCTTCGTTTTCTTCTTCATCTTCTTCTTTAAGATCATCATTTAAGTAGCTTCCCTTGTTGCTCATATCATGTTCCCCTGCATAGCTTCCGCGGGTACTTGATTCTTCCCCTGAATTACTTCCACGGGTACTTGATTCATTACTTTCTTCAATCGCTTCCATGTGCCCCCTTGCTGCACATTAATTTGTTACGACAGGGAGATTAAATATAGTCTAGGCCAAAAGTATAGGGCAATTCCTGTTACAACATTGAAAATAGTTCCGGTCGGAGTTTAGCTAATGTAATGTATTTCAAACTACACAGTAATACCTTTCATGCTAAAGTTCTTGGGAGTTAAATTTAGAGTTAAGAAACTTGCCTATGTATACGATCTAATAAAAATTAATGAAGTCCTGTATTACGCAATGACCGATGTCTAGTCCTTCTTGGCTGCATGCTAACACTGGAGAACTCATATTTTTATCACGTTATCTTTAATTATAGGAAGGAAAAGAACAATACTTTCGACGGATATAGATGCGAGCTGGCCAGGGATGATAAGGACCAGTTGCTGTGACAATAAAACACAAATACCCAACCACTGGCTGCATGGACCAGAACACATCCTCTGCCTCCGTGGAGTTAGATAGGCCTTCCATTTCTTTTGAGTATCATAATGTCTTGGACTTGGTGTGCTTATCCTGATAACTGGGTAAAAGTTTTGTGTTGTACGCTCAGGGCAGCTTGGATGCAATCATGGAAAGAAAATGAAGAATTTTGTGGATGTTTACCCCCTTGATTAAAATTAGTATTCGTGCTTTCCCTGACCTATTATTTGACAAATTAATTAAGACTATACAGTAATACACTACTGACTATACAATGCCCTCTCACTCTCCCAACATAATAAGTATAACTTTATTTTTAGCCTCTCAGATTGTTGTTTCTTGTTTTCTGAGAACTCATAAAGCTGCCCTTTTTTGAGTGTTGGTAACTATGACTTCAAGAAAATAAATCTTGTAAGAATACAGTTAGCAATTACGGATACTGAAACGTTTTGACCAATCAATCACTTGATTGTGGCCTGTACGGCAAAGCTCCGTCACTAGTCCTTGGAGCTAGTTATGAGATGCGAAATAAAATATACAATAATAAGGGTAGCGCTAGAAACGAAGAACTACTTACCGGAAGTCTCGGTACTGCTGGAGGTTGGTGAAGTGACAGAAAATGCAGAAGCAGATTTAGCAATATCTCTACAGAGTTGTTCAAACTTTCCTTGATCAGGATGCTCAACTCTAACTCTAAAAGCAACCAACGCATCCATTTGTTTAGTCAAAACAGCAGCTTCATTCATAACTTGATCAACTTTATCTTTGTAAAATTTGTTAACTTTGTTGAACTCCTCATCAAGTCTCTTGAAGAATTCCACTTCATATGCTCCTCCTTCTTCACTTGACATTAGGAACTTGGTCTCATATATTTCATGATGATGAACATTATCTTGATTCATAGGTACTGATCCATGTTCTATGTCATGACCACGCATTGATTGAACCAATATGACCGGGTCCTCCTCATGATGAAATACACCATGATGATTATGGTGATTAGGATGATGATGGCCATTACTAGAACTGGTACTAGTACCGTTGATACTTTTAGAGGTGGTGATAGTAGGAACGCTACGCGCAACCACTAGACCACTAAAGCTTCTATATAGAGTAGAAATACCGCCACCACCATGATTATGATGATGTTGATGAGCATGGGAATGGTGTTGGGGGGTCTTGAATTTAAATCGTTTAACATCTTCAAGTATGATTTTGAGAGATGTGTAATCCGTATAAGCTCCTTGCCATTCTGGCACCATTTGTGACCTCAACTCTTTCTCAAACTTCATCTTTCTCTCTATCAGTACCCACCCTGCTGCAGTAGACAGGTTATGGGTTGCTTTGATGAGTACAGACAGAAATGTAGAGATGGTATTTTATAGTTTGCCACAAGTCTTGGTTCTACAGTTAAACAGAACATTCGTGATATTTATAGCAGTGGATGGAAGTTAGCTTCTAGTGGACTCATAACTCATTTCCTAGAAGCACCAGAAAAACAACTGATTGAAATCTTAAGGCTGTAAGCGCTTACGTGTTTGGTCCCCACGCGATTAAGATATATCGCGGGTTCGCCTTTTTCTCATGTTTTTTATGATCTTTATTTCCTTTCTAGTCATGTTTGGTGTCTCAATTCACAAGGCACATTTTGGTCCGATCAAAAATATTATACCAAATTAGGATTGTAAGAAGTTCTTGCTTTTCGTATTAAAAACAAGTCCATTTCGTTGAAAATGAAAATTGACGCAACTAAAGTTGTCGTCGTAGTCAGATTCAAAATGTGGAATAGTTTCTTGCTTATTAAAAACAAACATGCTAGTTTCTTCATTTTTGTTAATCCGCATACCAACCGATTAATGTTTCAAACATAGTGTCCTGGTTGAATGTTTGAACTAGTTTAAGGTCGGAATCGCATGCATAATATGTCATAACTCGTCTAGTTGTTTGAACATTTAAATAGCACTCGTGATGAACCAAAACCAATTTCTTTTTGTGGGTTGGGTTCTCCCCAAACCTTATACCGTAGGTGGTGAGACCTTATGACTCGACCATTCATTTACTTCTATTATACAACGTTTATTAACTAATACTCCTTGGGCTTCAAAAAGAAACATAAAAAATTAAGTCGTACTCCTGTTGTGATTAGAACTTTGCCTTTTTCAGCTCGAACCGGTCTTGTGGTCAACAATAACAAGAGTAGCGTTTTGATGTGATGGGCTTTGAAGTGGGTTGTTGTGAAAGGATAATAGTCCCACATCGATGGAATCCGCTTAACTAACTTAAAATATAATATAGAAGAGCTGCTCCACTCATTGCTAATTGGTTTTGAGTTGGATGCCCGTAGACTTTAACAATTGTCATCCTGTTAAATATCTCGGCCTCTCATTGCTCTCAACGAGATTCTCTCACACATAATGTACCTCCTTCATTTGATCATGTTCTCGCTAGATTGTACCTCCTTCATTGATCATGTTCTCGCTAGAATTAAATCCTGAAAACCAGCAGAGCTCTCACATTTGCTTGGAGATGTCTTCTCCTTAAGGCTATTCCGAGTAGCATGCTTATTTTTGGGATTTATTGTTTTGTCATTTCTAAAAAGATTATTACAGTAAAAACTCCATATATTGATACTCCAGATATTAAAAAACTCTATATATTAATAAAAAACCATAGTCCCAACTTAGACCAGTTACAAATAGTAATGATCTCCATATTTTAGTATTAATAGATTTTTCCAGTCCCACCATAAGGAATTTACCTCTATATATTAATATAACCGTCATTATTGGAAACTTATAGATCTTGTGGCATCAAAATTTAAGATGAAATAAAATACTTATCTATAGTTGTTTGAGAAAAGTTATCACATCTTTTGATTTGCGGATGCGCAAGACCTCATTATTATGGGTACCTTCTTGTTGAAGCCAAAACATTTCCAACTTGTCGAGCATATTTAGAGCTTCTTGGCATGAAACTTTTGGTATCTCCGTAACATCATCATCAGGATTATCTCCAGATGCTTCTTGTCTAATTCCATCGATGATTTGTTCTTCGGTTAAAGCATATACGGCTTCTTGTTCATTTGGATGATTAATGAAGACATCCATATCATTTTACATACTTTGAATTAGCAAAAAAATAATAATATTTTTTTTAGTATACCTCTATGTATTAATAAACTTCATATATTAATGATTTTGTGAAGTCCCACGACTATTAATATATAGAGCTTTTACTGCAACATTCTTAACTTCAAGTTTAGGAGGTTGGATATGGATTGACCTCAACTACAAGCAACCCTCTATTAGATGAGATTCAGTTTGTCTTCCTCAAAGAGAAGGGGGCTTGGGGATCAGATGTATCCTGACAATAAATACTGCCTCAAATCTCAGGCATATCTGGGACATCGTGAGCAACAAGGACAGTATATGGGTAAAATGGGTTCGAAACAACCTTATAAAGACATAAAGATTTCCGACTTCTCAAGATTCCTGTCGACGCCTCTTGGTACTGGAGAAGAATTCCAGATCACATAGGTATATGTGGTTTTTCATTTTTTTCTCCATATAATAGGTAATGGTAGAACCACCAAGCTTTGGAAAGGTAAGTGGCTTCCTTAAGGTACTCTCATATATCTTTTTCAATCTCACATGTCTTATGATTTTTTCCATCATATCGATGCAATGGTTAACAACTGTTTGGAAGATGGACAGTGAGATATATCTCATAACATATCAAATGTTCTTGACGCCACCATTTTGGACATCACTAGCGTTAGGGTACATATCTTTTTTTTGGAAGACATAATTGTTTGGACCGCTGGAAGTTCTGGTGAGTACACTATTAAGGAAACTTATAATGCTCTAAGGAAGCGTATTTTGTATAAACAATGACAGTCGCTAGCTTGGTTCTCCCGCTGCATTCCTAGGCATTGATTTATTGCATGGGTTTCTCTCTGTAGAGGCTTAAAAGCGAGATTTATATTGTTGTGTTGGGGTATGAGTGTAGATTCTGTGTGTGTGCTCCACAATTGTATGTTAGAGGATGATTTTCATCTGCTTTTCAAGTGAAGCTTTTTTTTCCTTTACTTGGGATAAACTTTTGCATCTCACGGGCCTTAGAAGTGTCAATATAAGTGATTGGATGCTCAGATCTGATGGTGTGTGGGTCATATAAAGGTAGACAATTATATTGGTACTATATGCATGCTTTCTTTTAAGGAAAATTTCTTGTTTGGTCCTAAGCCCATAAGGTTATTTATAGTAGGGTCCAACCGGATTAATTAGTTATCTACAGGTCCATATTTAACCAAAACATGGAAATGACCAGAAACTCCTTGTTGCCAAACGTGTGCATGCACACCTTTAATATCTAATATAATTCGATATTCTTCTCTCTCCCATAAAGAAACCTAATTTATCTACATATATAATAAAAAAAACATAGTAGAAGACCTAGAAGTTCTGATTTGTGAAGTTTGAGAAGAAGTCTACATATGTGTTTGCTGAAAAAGTAGCATAAAATGGTATGAATTAGTAGTACATATATGATGTACTGAAAAAACCCTGTTTTATTTTAACCAATATGATACATCGATAGTTTTTTTTTATCTTTTACTGTTCAAATCATCAGCGCAACAATGTTTTAGGAGATAGATTCCCTATTACATAATTCAAAAACTGATGAAAGTTCTTGAATAAGAAATCAACATCATGAGTTAATCCTTATTTGAATAGGACCAAGCAGCAACATCTTCTCCAGGAACTAATGCAACATCTTCTCCAGGAACTAAGCATATGCTAGTGGATAAAAAACCTGCAAAATATAAGAGTACATATATGATATACTCTCAGAAACTAAAAAGCTACACAAATTGAAACCGAAAAAAATGCTCCGAATTTTTAGTACATAACTTCCATACTCATTAAAAAACCATTCTTATGCTTACATATATGAATCTGTGTGTTAGACACTATGAATTTGCAGTACATAAATGATATACTGAAAATAAAACTAGTTAATTTGCAGTTAATAAATGGTATACTCAAAAAAGTTCCTAGTGTTTGGATTAGATATAGACATCTTGAACCTGTAAATGCGACCAAAACGTAACAATATTGACACAACCATGATGAACAACGAATAAAAATGAGTAGTACATGCAATATGCACTGATTCAGCTAATTACAATTCTAGATAATCTAATGTATTAACAAGCAATTACGAACCGTACATATATACACGAAACGTTGAACACATCAAAGTAATACTGCTCTCGTACATACAAAACATTAAACACATCAAAATAATATTGCTCATTTTACATGAAACTAACCTGAAAAAATTATCAATCGAATTACAATCCACTACGACGAACAACAACGAACCTGTAAAAACAAAACAAAAAATCATGTTACCTTTAGGTAATCCATATATGAATTGTTGATTCATTATCTAAATCAACTCCAAGATAAGAAAAGACTGATGAATCTACGAACATAACAGAATTAAAGCAGTTCTTTTTAGTATTCCATATATGTACCTCTGATTTATAACTAAAAATCAAAGAACATAGTTCAGTATTACACATACGTACTCATGGATGGAACCCAAAACTCTGAATAAAACATAATCAAAAAAAGTTTCTATCAGTACGCCATATACGTACTGCATAATCATGAACTAAAAATCAACTTCATGTAAAGAAGAATTGATGAAACGATGAATATAACTGAATCAAAGCACATATTTCAGTATTACACTTACATACTCATGGATCGAACCCAAAAACAGTGGCAAAAATCTGATTAAAACATAATCAAAAGAATTTTATATCAGTCCGCCGTATACGTACTGTCAATTCATACACAAAATCAAACTGTAACAAAGCTAAAAACATAAAAGAGTCATGAAAATCGATTTGATCTTCATAATACAATCGAAAAACAAATCAAAAGAAGAAAACAAACAAAATAATCAAAGAAGATGATTAGAAAACATACCTGGAACAAAATATCATATATTTATTGCTGGATCAAATAATCTCAAACAACAACAAATTTATTATTTACGTCTAGATCTGAACTATTTTCATCAAAAACCATCAGTACATCATATATGTACTGATGGTTAATACACAAAAACAAACTAAAAACCCAACAAAATGAAAGTAAAATATCAGATCTACTAACGAAATGTATATAAAACATGATTATCTATCTAGATCCGAACTAAATATGAGATCTCCAACAACAGACTAAGATGAATTGAAAAATCAACATAGGAATCAAATAAAAACCAAATACATTGACTAATTCTTAGCTGATTTTCTTGATCTGTAGGAATCAACAACTTCATATACAGTATCTTATCTCAATCGATTTCGCCATTAGACTGAAAATCAAATCCAAATAGTTTCAAAAAAATATGAGACAACATCAAAACTAACTAAATCTCGGCTAATGAAACAAGATTGAAATAAATAATCTCGCATTCGACGATTAAAACCCAAGAATTTTTTCATTCTTCTAGCTGCTCTCCTATTTGGATCTGAGAGATTGAAATGAAAAGAGAAAAAATGAAATGAAATTTAGTTACCCTGTTTTTATATGCATGAGGGTGTTTTGGGAATTTAAAAATATGTCTCATGTATCTCGCACATGTATAGGACCTGGGAATAAAATTTTAGGTCCAATTTTCTTTAAAACTTTGGACCTCATGTTACTGGGCTTTTGTGGGTGGACCTGCCACTAACTAGTATCACTAAACGAGTACCTATAGGTAATTCCTACTTCTTTTAACTCATTTGTCTATAATATTGGGGTTGGGGTTGGGGTTGGGGTTGGGTGGGGGGGGGGGGGGGGGGGGGGGGGGTAGGAGGACCTTTTCTCATAAATATATTACGAAAGAGGTTGTGTTTCACAGAATTCTGGAGGAAGTGGGACTTAAAATGGCAGCTGGCACAATCTCCATATTCGACTGTAATGGTAATATCAATATCTCCGTGAATTGGAGAAGTCATGCTACTATTGTAGGTCGGAATGGGTCTTATAGAGAGGATGATGCTCGTTATGGTGTTATTATAAGAGATAAAAATGGTATTCCACTAGATGCAATTACTGGTTCTTCTGTGCCTAAATCTATTACACTTCATGAGTTACAAGGGGTGGAGGATAGTCTTGAACTTTCTAATGTGCATACATACCCCAAAGTTTCTCTTCGCACCAACTCCATAACTGATGTGAACTACTTAGCAAATCCTTCTAGAAAGCCTTTTTGATACTGCCATCATGTTTGAGAGTCTACAAAATGTCTTCGTGCCAGTTTTCTATCTTACAGGATGGCAAATAGATCGGCCACCCTGCAATCCGACACTCGTCCAGCTGGTGTCTTTGTGCAGATTACTCGTAGTTCCTTCACGGAAGATATGAAGAAAATTATTATAGAAGACGCAATGCATAAAGTTTATTATAGGTAATTTGTTCAAGGTATGGAGCTGGTGTTGTAGATCTTTTGTAGTTTTTTTTATTTGTTTGTTTTATTCAGTTTCTTTTCCTGTTTTTTCTCTTTGTTGGTTGGGTTCTCATAGTCCCCTCTCCTTTCCAAAAATAATAAATGAACTTTGCTTCTTCTTTTTTTTATCTCTGGCAGTGCTTAAATGCTTATCGAATGAGCACTTTCTTATGCCAAGTGAATTTTGCTAAGATATACTATTCCATTTCCAGTAGTGCTCAACTGCTTACCGAATGAGCACTTTCTTATGCCAAGTGAATTTTTCCAAGTTATACAGCCATATATGGTTTAATAAATTTCATAGTCTCCTGCTTATCCACCTTACTTGCATGCATTGTTTAATTAGTTTTATATAATAGTTGAAAAGGAACCAATAACAAACAAAACTTCATCTAGGACAAGTATTTACTTGGGTGACTTGAGTTTTTCCTTCGCATTTACCGAGTCACCCGCCAATGGATAACCAAAACCACAGACACAATCACAACAATAATATCAATGGGTTGAACCCTCAGTTCCCATATTAGAATAAAGTTAACACGAACTGGGCATCAAGAGGACGCCCAAGGCATGCAAGATATGGATTTATCTGCATGGACTCAATGACGACGACCATCACAACTTTAGCACAACCTGTTGGGGTCACTACTATGTTCATGGTTGAAACATGGGCCATGTTTATGAAAACCAGAACGGCGACGGATAAACGATGAACCAAAGTTCATTTCAAAACAGACTCGAGAAACCTAATTTGATTTTGTTATCAATGATACGAAATCAAGCAAAAAATAAGATGTATATCAACCACTGCAATAGAAAACAACTGAAGAGAATGCAACCGGGAGACGAGTAAACTAACAAACCATTCTACGGACGGAAGTCAGATGAGAACATTCTCAAACAACTATTTGAGACTATACGGTTCCAAATTTTTTAAATGACCTCAATGGGTACGTTCTACCCTCGTGTAGTTCCTACTTAGTTTTATAAAATCGTATTTGTGCTTTAGAAAAAAAAAATCGGGAGCCTGGTTGACGAGCTTGAGAGACAAGTCAATATGGATCTTTGGATCAAAGAGTTGGATCGATAGTCAACTTGATAAAAGTATCTTTAAATTAGAAGATTCTGCTGGCATCTAATCTAATAAATTTATAAAAAAGATAATTATATAACATAAGTTTGTCATTTAACACCTAAGCTTTCTACCTAATTAGACCACTTGATGCAACATGAAAAAGACTTCATATTATCTCACCAGACATTACTATAAAGTCATGCTACTTACTGGAAATAAAAAGCAAGAGACAACAAACAATCAGGAGAAAACAATACAAGTTTCTTCCACAATCAAGAGAGAAAAACAATCAAAGAAAAATAATAAAATATCCTTCCATAATGCGTCAGCTGTTATCCATTGAGGATGCAATAACATACAACAATAACAAGATCAGAAGAGCAACTAGATTGTTGACAAACTCACTTTCTAATTGTATGTATTGAAATCCTCTCCCCTAACTTAACCAGATGGGAGTATTTGTATAATATATTGGGACTCCACATTTCAAAAAGGTATCCCCAGTCTTACATCTTTTATATGTTGACGACCTATTCTTCACCTCCAAGGCTTCAACACAAAATTTTCTACAATTATAACAATACATAAACTGATAATCTTTTTCGTCTATTCAACTCATCAGTATCTCTAATTCCACAAGCATTCACCAAACAAATCAACCCAAAAATTATTTGATTATATACAACGAATTTTCAACATGTTAATCGTTTCAATATCACCACTTTATCTTAGGGTTCATTTCCTATATGGGCGATCCTTGGTACATATATTCACCCCCTTATTAGAGAGCTTGCGACGAAGCAAAAAAGGTTGAAAAGAAAAGTGTTAGTTTCCATCGGTAAGGTAAGTACTTATAAACTCTGATCTTACTTCTACAAGTAACCACTTAATTAATGTAGGCACAACTCTTACATATCCATATACACAACAAGATCGACCATATCACGAGAAATATCTTTTAGGGACTTGATTCCTCTGTAAGGAAACTTGGTATCCTTGGTTGGGATAAGTTAACCAAGTCAAAACACAGGAAGGGCTAGGAATCATAATAGTTCACATCATAATAAGAGACTACTAATAAAAAGAGCTCAGTTGATCCAAATACACAACCTTGCACTGTAAAACACCTCAAACATGAATCCATTTTTTCTGATGCACTACCCCTCTTGACCTTGGCCAGACTGCACTGTAAATAAATAACCTTCCCCATACCTATTATCAAAAAATAACTCTTACATTGTATTGGTAACATACGACAACCCATATCACCGTGAAACATATATTACAATATGCACCTCTCAATACAATATAATTCCAAATCTATCAGATATTCGTTTGTGTTATTAATCCACTATCACATACTTGGATTCATGACAAGTTAACCAACTCATTTGGTTACATCCAGAAATATAAACATACACATATGCCTCAAGATGGACAATCCGACAATATCAAATATTCATGCACTAAATCGGAAAAAGACATTACATCTCTGGATAAATGGCTAACCCAAAACAAAAAAGAAATACACCAATACTCATTTCCACCCACCAATTACATATTCGTCTCTGAATATTGCAGAGCATCTCATTATACAATGAAAAGTTTTCATGCTTACTTGGAATCTAATTTACACCCACCTATCAGCTGACCTAAATTTCACCCACCCACAATTTTCCAGTTACTTAAAGAAAAATTACCTATTATATTATTATTTTTTTGCTGGTTTTTGTGGCTAATTACAAATGAACTCATATCACCAAAACCCATAACACCTGTCAAAACTCTGTTAAAATTGCATTTCAGTTGCAACATAAATTTTCGTGGACAAGACGGGTGATATCTACTAATTTGCCAAACATGTTTCCAACTCCAAACCCAAATAGTACATTGCATATTACTACAATATTGTCAACATGTTGGGTGACCTTGAACCGAGATGGATTAAAATAAATACATATGGGGTGGCATGAGGCACCTGGTATGTCAAACACGACTTTATTTGTAGAGATTCCATGACAATAAAAATCTAAGCAACATCACAAATATTATAGATCATCACCACTTTTGTAATGCTATAGGTATGGGCTATGCTCATGGCGTTATGAATGATATAACAACTTGGCGATGAACTAAGTTTTTCATTAAAGCAGACTCAACAATCCTAGTATACTTCATCACCACTAATGTTGAACCGCCTTGGTACCACACCGGCGAGTCAAAGAAATCAACCAACTGATGTGACCGACTCCATACTACATATTTCACAAGAATCACACAAAAAGACAATCAAGCGAAAAATTAACTAGCAAACCATGCAGCATAGGAAAATCAAATACGATCTTTTGCAGTAACAATCTAGAAATTCATTGTTCCTTATTTTCAAAACCAAATTATATTTGATGACTTTGTGGGTAGAATCTACTTGTGCATGTAACTTCGTGTTTTAGTAATATTTATTTTGTGCTTCAAAAAAGTTCTTGAGTTAAGATGAGAGTTTAGAAATTAATCTAATGGTGAAAAGGTGCAGGGCTGGGAGCAAAAGAGGCATCTGCCTCAAATATAGGACAAGTAAAAGTGTTAAAATGAAAGTGTTTCGCTACTAGGATATATTTATTTCATTTATCTCTTATAGGTGTAGTCATATAAACGTTGTTATTATCATCTAGCATACAAGATAGTTAGATCCACAAAGAAGTTAAGTAAGGAGTGTTATATCCAATGAATTAATATCAGCCATACCGGCCAATATATCATATATTAGCATTTATACTATAAAATATACGAATATCAGCAATACAAGAATATTCCGAATGTATCAGCCGTTTCGGATCTATATATCGGTCGCCATACCGAATATGAATATATTAATGTAATGCTAATTCAAAATATGATTTTTTTCTATATAAACCCCATACTTAATACTATTAGGTTGCGAAGTTAATAGCTTGATGATTTCTCCCATTTTTACATTTTCAAACTTTGAAGTAAAATTTTCTTGTAATTTTTGAAATATTAAAAAAACATTGAAGCAACTGGAAAACAAAACTGTACAAAGCCACTTGTTCCTCAAATTTTTCTTAACACGATATTGCGTGGCCACTTTGACGGACCGAAAAATTACGCCTATGGCGCGCAGTTAAAATGGTCGAAACTCCATGATGCGTCACTCTATTTTCCACTACAAGCATGCTTCGCAAGCACGATGCCTTAAACTTATTTTCCACACCGTTCCAACTAAAATTATTCCTAATCAAGAAGTTATTAAGAAAACAAAAACTTTCTTAAAATAATAAAAACAACTTTTTGAAGCCCTAAAAGATGAAATTTTGCTAAATTATGACGACCATGTGGATCTATAGATGAATATATCTTGATATTTGGGAGGTTTCCTATCAAAATGGATACCTCTTGAGATAAATCACGACACTCGGGTCCTTCACTTCCAAATAATCTAGCGTGTGTGCTATAACTTGTTCACCTATATCAGTACATCAGTCAGGATCATACCGTACTTTTGTGGCATCATCATGTGATGCAAGTGTCTTGTGAAGCCCCCTAACTTGTATGCCGATTTTGGATTCATTTATTATACTACCTAATTCGCAATTGGTGCATGCCTATGCCGAATGACTTGATAGGAAGTATAAGAATCCAAGAAAATAAAATGCAACTTACCTCATCAAGTATGGCAACAATCATCTCTTGTCTCGCTTTGACGAGTCAGATAATACGAGTTACCATAATGTCGCAATCACTTCACAATTAGATGATATGGGTGACAAGGTGTTGGGCTACCAATAATGCAATTCATTGAAGCGGCCTATGTACCCTTCTCCATGGATCGAAGGGACCAAGCACGATCTTAGTCCATTCTTGTTGGGAAAAGAAACTAACAACTCGTGTTGCAATGCAAAGCCAAGCATAGCCTAGTCCAAAGGGTCTTACAAGACATGCACAAGGTCATATATAAGTGATGTTCCCTTGAAGAAACCAAATCAACCAATAAACTTCCTCGGGTAAACTTCCTCGAGTAAGCAACGCATCATAATGATGCTTTCACATCATATATGTTCTACCGGCTAATATATAAGCTTATTGGCGCATTTCTCCTTAATGCACCTTCAACCAACTAACCCTACCTATATATATCTTATTGACATTTTTACAAATTCAAATTTCGGACCACTTTGCTACTCACCAAGTACCACTTCCTCAAGAAAACTTCCTCGGAGAGAAACATCCGTCACTTCCTCGAGGAAAACATCCTTGAAGAAGCCTTAAACCATAATCGTTCTGCAATAACTAATGCTTCCAGTAATAAGCTTCACAAAGCTTAAGATGAGGTTACATCTTGTTCAAAAATGCATCTTTGAGCATGCATCATGCGAAAAGTGAGGGTGGTACAATCTCAATTCAATTAAGTGATGTTAATGACTCAATATTGGACTTATTCCCATGATAGAACTGTCTTTTTCAAATCGCTTAAAGCACAAACACAATTAATTCTCTCACTCAATGAACTTACTAGTAAAGAAGAAAGAAAGAAAGTAAACACATGATGTGCAAATCAAAGCAAGAAGAGTGATAATAACCATTTTTGGGACGAGAAAAAAATGATAATTATCTGGTTTTATTTACAGACAAGAGGCAAAAAAAGTGAATGCAAATCAATACAAATTAGGGCAGAAATTATGTTGTAACATAAATAAAGAGACGGTTAAAAAACTGGAAGAAAATATATTGTCATTAACACACACATGATTATGCTGAAGAAAAAAATTATAAAATTATAAAAAGAACTAATTTTCAAGTTCTCATATGTGAGGCTAAAGGTTTCATTCACAAAAGTGAAAATCAGTTAATGTCCCTTAGTGACTCATAGGTCATTAGTTGAAACTGAACCAAGACCATTAAGACTTATCAAAATTCATTTTCTCGAACAAAAAGGTAACTAGCCACTCATTGGCGTAAAAAATGAAAAATCCTAGCCTGTCATTGTCGTGTAAATTGGCACCCCAAGAACAACGGAGCACGAGATCACAAAGGACTAACAGTAATATACATCATAAGTCAAAGAAACACACAAACCACAACACAAGATAGACGTTGAGTTCACCTTTCAAGGATGCATCCACGAATAGAAACTCACTATAACTTCCTGTATAACCAAAGATCGTTTTATGCTCTTCACACAATCACAAGAAAAGACCCAGATAGAAGAGTTAACAAGATATTCTCGAGCACCAATTTAGAAACCTTAGAAATATACTCATTAAAACAATATTTTTACTAACCAACCTCATATCTTCTCTTCCACATATTCTTTGTAGTTTCTAGTGATCAAGGAGAAATACTGAAACATTCTAGAAACTTGGTTTATGCCATGTACCCCAGTCACTAGAACACCAAAATCTTCTTCACAAGTTTTCCACTTATGATATATGCCCTTAGGGTGGCACTCGATCCTCCCTAAAAAAGAGACTAAAACAAAAACACAAGGTTTTACCACTGTTTTAGGTTAAATAACTACATATTTACAATTCTAGCCCTACATATATAGAACAAAAACTTGATCTCGGGCAACTCGCCTCAGATATGAAACTTTGAATATTTCCAATTATTAGTCTCCTTCGAATAACACTAGCACTTTCCAATTACATTTGGAAACTCATCCTAATGTAAATCTGACTAAAATTTGGAAATTTTTCCTTAGAACCAGCCCATATTAACAAATTGAGTAGGCCGAAAAATTGAGATTTAGGGTTACCCGGAACCTACAAAGAGTTGTCATGATTAAGAAATATAGCTGAATTAGGAAATAAATTAGAAAATCAATATTTAAATTAAGAAATATGGTTAGGTTAGGAAATCTATAATGATCAAATAAGGATCGATCTTGACCGTCCTTGTTCCTCTTATATATATATATATATCTTTGATCTTAACTAATTGGATCGGTACTTGTGGTTCCACCTTGAGATGTAAGTGGCCGAACAAAAAGATTTTACAGTAATTTTTATTTGGGAGGATTTGTTGGCAATGCTATTATGACACGATCTCACATTTTCTACACTAATTTTTCTATGAGGGTAGATCCACTCACATTTTTATTCTCACACTATCTCACACTTTGGACGCCGTTTTTAGTAGAACATAAACGGTAACGTATTTGAAGCTAGTATTTTGGGGATATATTACTATTACATATCTCTGTATACCTATACAAAATTAGCACATTCCGAGACGTATAACACCATCATCTACGATTTTGAAAATCAGTGTTGAGAAACATGGGATTTTCAACCGTTGTAAGTATGAATGGTAAACCATGAGGTTTGGTATTTCGAAATGCACTCATTTTTAATAGGTAAATAGAACTTTATAATAGGAATACGTCCCACAATTAGCTTTAAATCTGCTAACCTTTAATTAGGTTTTATTCAACAAGAAAAAAACGACACCCAAAATGTGAAATAATATGGGAATAAAAACGTGAGCAAATCCACACTCTTTTTTTATTTAGACAACTATAAATTTGAACTTAATGTTTTGGTAATATGTTCCTCTTGTAAAAGTCAATATTCCTAATAAAAATTAGTTCATTCTGAAACTGTAATACCGCCACCCTCTATTTCTTTCAAAATTAATTATTCAATATTAGTGGTTGAGATTATTATGGATAGGGGATAAGATTTAATATCTCAGAATGTATCGATTATTTGTAGAAAATGTATTATTTTATAAAAAAAATATATCGTAAGAATATTAGCTTCAAAATCCATAATGATTTGATTATTTTTTTTAATTGTGAGAGTAACATTGTCAAGGAATCCTCTACAAAACGGTCCTACAATTAGGACCCGATTTGGAAAAGGGTAACACTACTACAAACCGTTAACGAAAAGGTCCTACTTTCGTTAAATTAGTCGTTAAGCAGGTGGGTCCCACGAAGTCAGAATTAAATTGTAGTGTAGGATTACCGATCTGTCTCTGACCTAACCAAACCGGATCTGTAACCGTAGGTCGCCTAACCTGTTGAATCTCGAGAATAATATGTACGGTAAGGAGAAGATTTACAAATACCAAATCTATAACAGATAAGGTTTTCATTTCCTCTTTGTTGTTGCCGCCTCCTTCATTCTAGGGTTCATTTTATTCTATCTTCTCTGCAGAAAATACGATCGATCAAAAAATGGCGATAGAAAGTTGATTTTGGAGTGATTTAGATCAATAACAGTGAGGGTTATGGTTAGTTAGTTCGTGTATATATAAGGATTAAGGTCAATTAGTTCGTAGGAGTGGTTTGGTAACGTTAATGGTGTTTTTGTGAAGAGAACAGAGCTTCAAACGGTTGTTTACTAACAAGATCATGTCACAATGTACGCAAACATAATGAGGTTGGTAATCACAAACCCTTTTCCTGATTTTCGATTTTTTCTTTGTAAACCCTAATTTGGAGGAAATGGGAACGTAGGGATTTTTTTTCATAAACCCTAATTAGGGAAGATTGGGAAAATAAATGTTATGGGCTGTTATCTGATACAGTTGATTGTTGTGTTTACTAATTTTTTCACCAATTGTATTTCGTTATGTGATTGTGCAGGAAATATATGAAGAACCCAGTGAGAAGTTTTAGGGTTGAACAATCTGATACAAACAAGGTTAGGTTTTTACAAAATTTATTATGGGTATACAGAGCTTTGTAATAGGAAAAGTAGGACCTTTTTGTTCGTCGACATGCTCACTCAAAAAGGTCCTACTTTTGTTTCAGTTTATTTTGTTTATGGCCAATTTATTCAAAAAGAACCATTTTTTACGGACCATGGATTTTTTGGGGGACTATGGTTTTATTAGGTCAACCTCCCTATATTTATAAGGGGTGTCCTAAAGTTGGGTAAATACACATTTACCCTTTACTTTAATTTAAGTTAAAACTAACCTAATAACTATATAAATCTAATCATGTATATCTAATCTAAATGAATCTATTAACCAAAATCAAAATCAAAAACAAAAAAAGGTGTCGTAATTTTTTAGTTTTGAAAAAAAAATATTATTCTCTTCTTCTTCTCTCTTTCCTTGACGTTCCTCGTTCGATCAAAAAATGAGTATTAACCATCAAATGAATTGAAAATGGAAGTTGCAGAGAGAAGTTCGGCTAGGAATTATGCGAAAAACTTTGTCGAACTAACCGAACCTAATGGAAATGATGAACATTAAGAACAGTTTGGCTATTTCGCAAGAAAAAATTCCAAAGCGAACCTTAGTTCGGTTAGTAGCAAAAAACATTTCCCAACCGAACCTTAATAGTTCGGTTAGTAGCAAAAAACATTTCCCACCCGAACCTAGTAGTTCGGTTAGTTGCAAAAAACATTTCCCAACTGAAGCTTAGTTCGGTTATTTCGCAAAATATTTCCCAACCGGACCTAATAGTTCGGTTAGTTGCAAAAAATATTTCCCAACTGAACCTAATAGTTCGGTTAGTTGTAAAAAACATTTCCCAACCGAACCTTGTAGTTCGGTTAGTTGCAAAAAACATTTCCCAACCGAACTATTTAATGGTCACACCAAATATATAGTTCGGTTTGATCGCAAGGAAAAATTTCAATTTTTTGTAACCGAACTTCTTACTGTAACTAATCATATTAATCATTACTAATCATACTAATCACTGAGTTCGTTTGTGGTCATAAATTTGGATAAACGAATTCAAAAAAGAATTAAAATTTCTCGCAAAGAAAATTTTCCATTATTTTGATAATAGAACTTCTTAATGGTAACTAATCATTACTAATCATACTAATCACTAATTATTACTAATCATTAACTAATAACTAACTAATTATTAAACTATCATATTTAGTTAAGGAGGATAAGTTTGGTATTAAAAAAAACATTTAGATAAAGAGTGACTTAGAATTACTTGTAATGTCTTGTAATGTCTTGCTTAAAATAGAATCATGGTCCCCATAAAAAAATTATGATCCCAAAAAATGGTTCTTCAAAAAGGGTCGAAGAATCTGATACAAAAAGGTCCTACTTCTGTTTATGGCCCAATTTATTTTACTAAATTTGCAATATGTTAAACGCCAAGAAGCATGAGTGAGCATGTCGACGGACTAAAAAGCCTGGTGCTCCCAAAGAGAATACACAAAATGATTAGACAACAAACTCTCCGTTTGTCTTAACCCTACGCAAAACAACGGTCAGAAACGATTTTAAAATGGACAGGACCGGTCTCCTATAATAACATCTCACGTGACGGTGGGGTTCTTTGCATTCCAATACTGGTGCTGCAGCTGTAGCTTCTTGCGCATTTGCTCTCTTAAATGCAAGAGGGGAGCGGAATTTTTGGATTCAACAGGAGATGGTTTGAAATCGGGTGAACGGTGCGATCCTTCACGTTGCTATATTTGGAAACAGTTACATGCTAACCAGAAAGAAAGTCACCATTTTCACCAACCTCCTTGAAAAGCCAGATTGTTCCGCAACATTGTTCACATATAAAAATTGTACTAGTACTTCTCCTTTTCTGACTTTCTATCGCCACTTTGTGTATATCTCAAGTTTTTCTTTTCTAAACTTTTCTTAGACTGGCACTTCGTTTTCAATTAGCAATTAAGGTCACAGTTGTATCGGTGAAGGAACTATTAAAGTCCCAGTTGTCGTGATGCATGAATGAATCACATAAAGACCCACATTTGGATGTAGGAGTGATTGACATGTACAGGTCTAGTGGTTACGTATTGTCGTCTTAATGCCACATTGATTAATTTGGTGATAGTGTGTTGTAAGCCTTTAATAGATTGAGTATGATATTATTGAATAACTGGTCCTCGTTGAACCGATTACCTAGCTTTTCTGGGATCATTTTTCTTCCTTTTCTTTTGATCTTTTCTGGCACGTTGCGCTTGCCCTTACGTAGTGCATGACATTAAGTCATGGACTGTGTTTGAAATGCGCATTTGAGAGTTGGTCACGGAAGGAAACTAGCCATGCAAACGGTCTTGCACCTGGGGCTATAGATATAGGTTGGTGTGAATGTTGTTCAGCTGTTCATACTTCAATGGGTATTTACTTTCTGCAAACTTTTACTTCTATATGTTGCAAAACGAACATTGTCAGAAGTTATTTTTTTTATACTAACATCTTCAGAAGCTAACATTCTCTCCATCCTACTACGCTTGTCGTGCAAGGACAAAATTATGACAAGAAAAGCGGTAATATCAAATCATGAAACCTGATGTGATGAACTTTCTCGGCTTTCGTCGCTCAGTTAATTTTATTCTGGATAATGGTGTGAAACTAGGAAATCTTTTGTATTTCCTACCAAAAAGATAACAAACTAGGAAATCCTAAATTTCAACCCATGCCTTAAAAAGTAAAATGTGTACGCATCACAGAAATGAATATTGTTACGAGTTTAACCCGCTTCCCGGACCAAGTCATAAGACTTCGATCAAGGCAAAGGACATAAAAAATGAGGAGTCAATTATGCTGACACTCCTCCTTATGACGCAGTATTTGATAGTCACTTAATAAGTAATTATCCAATAATTTTATAAGTGTTTTTGTATTACAGGGGTGAAATTATTGAGCGATAGAGCTACCTAGGTTCGAAACTTATCAGTATGGAGGTGAGCGAGTCATAAGTACATGAAAATTATGTTTACATATTTCATCATCAAACACGTGTATGTAGGAAGACAAGTGGAGAGCATGCGGACCAAGTCATCAAAACATGATGACACACGCCCACAGCCAAGAAGCCCATCCCGTCGACGTTGGATCTTTGCCCGAACTAATGCAAGGGCAGAAGTTAAAAGATGTACCAAAAGCTCGATGTACTGCGGAGCACCAAATAACTCCCGAAGAGTTACTTTATCTCATCCCCAAAAGAAGCCAAGATCAATGGTGAAGAGAAGGTTGACTGACATGGACGTGACATGGGCAGAAGACACTTGTCTGACACGGGCATGCATCTCAACTACCCGCATTAAACACTCTGAGCAGTGTACGTGTCGATCAACCCGTGGAACGAACGAGGATGACTCTGCGTGATCAAGCAATGAACGAAGACCTCCGCGTGATGGACACAAAGCACAAGAAGATAAGGTTCCAACGGCCCTCAGAAACGGGTCCCACACTCTAACCTTATAAATATCCCCTCTCCACCAAAAGAGAGGGGATCGAAAAAGACAGAGAGAGAGAAGGGGAGAGAGAAGGATTGTGAGTGTAAGTTTACCTTTTACAATTCACAGACCCATGTAAACTCCAAAGTCATTCGACTACCTCTGTAATCATCAAATGCATAGTGAAACGACAACCCCGTGGATGTAGGCCTTAGTGCTGAACCACGTAAATCTCAGTCTTATTTACATTTCAGCACTTTACATTCATTTGATACTCCACGAGTTTTACTTTTATACTTCGTTTTCTTTATCTTCCTCTATGGGAACGCCTCTGATGATGATATTAGATGAGGCTATGATAAACCCGAAGGTTTTGAGCCAAGGAATCAATGCAATTGTCTCATCAGTGCGAGTATGTATATAGAGTGCGAACATTGTTTGTGAACATATAGATTCCTTCGTGATTTACGTGTTCAAAATTTGGCGCTAGAAACAGGGACTTCGTCCCGGTAAAAGATTTATCTTATCCTGTGATTTCATCTTAAACTAGCATATGATTTCTCTGCTTCATTAGCTCTGACAGTATTTATCTTTTTTTAACTTTACCATATTCAAAAACACACCCGTTATCTTCAATAGCTCCGGCAGTATCTTTCGAAGCAGTTTAAACTGGTTAAAAGATTTATTGCTTAGATCCATGGATTTACATTTTTTAGATCTCGTACGAACCTGTCTTTTCAGTGGGTTTTCGTAAATTTTCAAAGGATCTACATTCATTTTCAAAGGGATCTTCTCGCGTTTTCACGTACTTTCAATAAATCTGCACTTTTAATAAGACTTTAACCCATGTATTTTAACTCATATGTTTTAATCAAATGAGCCTCACTAAAAGTTTTCTCTGTGGCCCTCGGGCAGTTTTTCCCTGTCTTAGAGTAAGGTATTTCGCAAACTAACCCGATCCGCACGGACATTTCTGTTTCTCGCTGTTTGAAATTCCCTTGTGCAGAAAGAAAGCGACAAAAGGACCCGCGATGGAAAAGGCGCAGGAAGCAGGAAAATCCAAAGCCTCGTCAAAGGAAGCACCAAGGACAACCCCGGTCATCACCGAAGCAAGCAGAAAGGAGACAAAGCCAAAATGACTAGTCAGAGGCAGGATACTGCGGAAATCACTTCGCCTATGAACGCTAACTCCGTTGCAGCCGCGGCTCTCAGAGAAGCGGCGACAAAGTACAGTACGGCTGCGGCAGCCCCGAAGGCTGCAGAAGCCAGCAAAACTTTTGCTACGAATCAATTTCATCAACCAAAAAAAGGGTGGATGAATCCAGAACACATCAACCCGTGCACCCGCCAACCTTCGGAATGCGATCAACAAACGATCAGAATCAAACTGTGACGGCGGCTCTAACACCGCAGATGGGCACTCAGCCTGATTTGGAAATGCCAACAATCGAAGGTGAACCTCTACCACCTTTAGTGCAAACCGTAGAAGAAGGCGGCACCATGGACGTAATAGCACGAGCTGGGACTCCTAATCAGGGGTCAAACCAATCACATCGATTGATGGCTGAGCTCGAAGAATTGAAGAAGAGCCAGCAGGTTTACGCAGATGCCGTAGCTCTGCTGGCCAGAGAAAATCAAGATTTAAAAGACCGGATTGCCCTAAGCACGAAGACCAGCCAACAACTTGATGAAGCAAATTCAAAGGCACCAGAACCTAATCGAGACCGAAGAGTCATCGTAGCAGCTAATGGAGACGCGTCTAGGGGAAGTAGCGCATCCGACCCGGATTATAATGACGGAGAGTCAGACTATCACGAGCAGAAGAGCGTAGGGCACCACCGCGCGATTGAAGAGATGCGTGATGAAATGATGGCCGAGATCAGGCAGTTAAAAACTAGACAAGGCGGGGGAAGGTTAGAAGAGGTCATGAGAGAGGCTAACTCCACGCCCCTAACAGTCACGAAGATCTGCCACTGGGGAATCCCCGTTTCTCCTCACTTATGGAGCTGAAGCAGTCATCCCAACAGAGATCCTCATGCCAACCACAAAGACCGAAGCATGGGAGAAAAATCTCACAACATACATGATGTTAGAGAGATTGGACGACCTGGAAGGAAGAAGGGAAGCAGCATGGCAGAAGATGGAAAATTATCAACGAAGACTAGCAAGGGAGTACAACAAAAAGGTAAAGCTTCGAAATTTTGTAGAGGGGCAGTATGTGATAAGAACAATCCTACAGTATCAACGAGAAAAGAAATGGGGAAAGTTAGCACATACATGGGGAGGACCTTTTATAATACACGACATCGCGGGAAACGGTTCCTACTATCTTCGCAATCTGAAAGGCGAGGTCCTCCGGCATCCTTGGAATGCTAAGTGGATCAAACCGTACTACCCATAGGAGCAACGCAGCTTTGCATCTGCGTGAAGAATACCAGAAGAAGAAGGCAGCGTAACCGCTCTACATGTTTCTATCTCTGGACGAGGAGTAGCAGGCCTCAACCTATCAATCAAACAAGCTTTCTGAAACCTTCAAGTAAACAAAACTTATCAACAATATTGGGGAAAGTAGTTAATCTACAATCTCTCAGGGCTCCCCCATCAGTGTCCATGAGTGTAAGACCAGGGGGAAGGCACCCAGCAGAAAGAGATACCCAACCAATCTTAAGGCAACGGGTCGACGGAATAGGTGTATGTAAATATTTTAACCCCATATCCTAGAACGTTTCCTCGGCCCCCACCATCTTGGAATCCTCTGGCCCAGGGTTCGCCAGCGGGGTGACAGGTCTCAAGACGATCACGAAGGTACCTCCCTTCGGTATCGCACCCAAAAACTTAAAACATTCTTCTTCTTTTTTTAATGTCCTTCCTCACAATGCTTAAAATAAAAAACAAAGCTTTCCTTTTCACGAGAGAGTTTCTTGAGAATTTCAACAAAGCTTGACCATTTAAGTATTAAGTATTTCTATTTAAGTGTAATGCTCTAAGTTTTCCTTTTCCCATTTAGATATAATGGGATGTAACGCATATTAATTATGTATTAGTATCATTATGCATTAGTGAATGAAAGTAAAAAAAAATGATAAATTATGGCAACAAAATTCGGAAAACCAGACTAACGGCTAGGTAATCGAGCCGTCGTTATGGAAGTAGTAATTAACTAATGGCCAGTATTACCCACTGAGACATCAAATTCCCAACCGAAAAATTTACTGGAAAACATATAACATCCAAATAAGGCAAATGACCCAACCGTTTTGGGGTTTATGGTTTGGTCGTGGTTTATTATCCAAGCCGTATATTTGATAATTTCAGTTTTTCCTCAATTTAGGTCAAAACTATAAGTATTTACTGCTTAACACCTCGCCGAAAATGCTTATAAATTTTCAAAGATAAAATTGAACTAACATAAAACATAATAGACCAAAATGGATTTTCATTCATTAAAGGAAATAAAATAGCGTTATATTGAAATAAATAAAATGCAATAGATCATAACATTGCTTATTAGTAGGTTTCAGGGTTCATAGTATAGGGTAAAATCATATGTAGGCTTTTCCAAGATACAATAACAATCTTCAAAATCAAAATTTCCTTACAGACTGCCTCGTAATTTGTATAGTGCCATACACCACTGTA
Organism: Papaver somniferum; assembly: GCF_003573695.1. Classification (NCBI taxonomy): domain Eukaryota; kingdom Viridiplantae; phylum Streptophyta; class Magnoliopsida; order Ranunculales; family Papaveraceae; genus Papaver; species Papaver somniferum. The sequence goes on from NC_039365.1 coordinate 63,229,724, forward strand.
AAAACAAACAAATCAATTAAAAGTCAGATAGTAATATTGAAAATTATTTCTAATAAAACTTATTACTCTAAACTTACTTTTATATCATATAGCGTAGTTGACGAGTGTTTAAAAAACACCTCTCTAAGTATCGATTGATTATGCTTTCTTAGCTAGTTTTTTTGTGAAATTGTATTATTAGCTATCTTTTATATTTTATGGGAATTTTGGATCTTATTCCCGAAAAGAACAAGAAATCGTCCAATTAGCTAAAAAAAAAGGTAGAATTATCATTGCATCGGAAGTAACTAGCTGAAATCCATTATGAATTACTGGAGGCAGTCAAGGAAGGAAGCCATTTGATTCTAAACGGGTTTACTATAATCACCCTCTTGATGAGTGCCAAATAATGTATATATTTATCCCTTTTTGTTGGCATTTTAACTCATCTTTTGTGCATTAATTCTACATTTTATCCCATATTCTGTATTTTCATTGTTTTCAAGAATAAATATTTTTCTTACTTAATTTTGCATTTTTAGGTAATAAATAAAGTCTGGATGAATTGCGGAGCGGAATAGAGCAGAAAAGTAGTGAAAAGCCGGGAGGAATTACGCAAGGAAGCCGCAAAGAATGGAGCGCACGTCCAAAAAGCTGGAAGTGGGCTCAAGAAGAAGAAAGTTGTTCTTAAAGAAGAAGTGGGCTCAAGGTTTTCCAAGCCCAAACTCATTTCCCAAACCCATATTCTATACCCAAAAGCCTAAAACCCAAATCCATACCCGCTTGCGTCTTCAGCCGTCAGATCAGTTCTCAGAAGCATCCGACGGTCGCTCCCTTGCTGTGCATCGAAGTTTGATATCTCCGCCTTACACTACAGTACCTAACTCCATCAAGTACCGTTCGTTTCGTTGTATCTCTTCATCCGACGGTCGCTCATCGCCTGCCTCCGCATCGCCGTCAGATCCACCTACCATCTTCCCATCCATCGGTCCAGCTTCGCGAAACATCAAAATCCTCTACACCTGCTCAACACCCTAGTACCCGAACCCTACACCCATTAGCCAAACACACCCTTCTCCCAAATCCATCGAATCCATCTTCTTCCCCTCTCCTGCAACAGTGACCCTTCCCCCAAATCACTCCACCATCTTCTCCCCCAAATCACTCCACCATCCTTTCCCCAAATCATTCAACCATCACCATAACCTCCACCATCACCCGACAGAACAAACCCCCAAACAATCCCCCTAAACCTAGCTGTTTTATCCTCTCTCACCAACTGTCCTAGGTGAGGTTGATAAAACATCTCGATTTAGGGAAATTAATGGTAGCAGAAGATTCAGGAGGGAGCATAAGGACGATTCAAAGCATGGGTGCTCGATTTCAAGGCTCAATTTTCAACAAATTAGGTAACCCTAATTTCTGATTTTTGGGAAAAGGGGGAAGAACCCTAATTTTAATCTGTGGGTATAAATATGTACTGTTGGGTTGTGTTATAGACTATCTCTGGGCTAGCCAGTGAACAATTTATTGAATCAATTCTCAATTTCCCAATTTCTGTTTAGCAACAGTTGAATGTGTGTTTCTTGTATGTATGTTGCATTTGAATTTAGTCTGTTGGATGAATGCTTTGGTTATACTCATGTCTAGCATGAGCTAATTCACTGCAACTAGGGCTCTGATGAAGCCTAGTGCACTGTTGGATGATGCATGGTTAGGATAGTATTCTTATTGCCTGTTTGCTTGAGCAATGAGAAGTACTCAGTGCTCTGGCATGCCTGTGATTGATTGTGCTGTCAAAAGACAATCAATTCTAGGGGCATATCAGTGAGCAAGCTGATTTTCATCTCATTCTAGATGTATGCATAGGAACTCCAACTAAACCTAGATTGCATTGCTTGATTAGGGCACAAGGTGGATTCAATTGCCTTAGTTACTTCACACAATTCTGCATTTTGCTCTTTGTCAGTCACTATTACTCAATACCCTTGCCTTAGGCTGCTGCCTTTGTTTCACTTCTACTCTAGAAACTTGTCACTGTCACTATAGTCACTGCCATTAGCTCACTGTGAACTTAGCTAGGAAGACTTCTTGTATGCTCCTCTTCCCGGGGACAAACCCCACTCATCACTTATATTATAAATCTTGACCTTGTATACTTGCAAGTGTTTTGTGTGCTTCCCCATTTTCACACCAAGTTTTTGGCGCCGCTGCCGGGGAGCTGGCTGCCATATTTTTGAAGTTTTCATAGCTGTTGTGGCCTTGTTGTGCTTGCATAGTTGGGTGTGTTCATTGCTATCTTGTTCACTTGCTAACTGCTGCTGGAGCTGTGCATTATTTGTTGTGCTGCCAAGCCTGCTGCAAAAGCCTGCTGCGCTGGCTGCTGTTGCTGTTTGCTGCTGGTGTTGGTGCCTCTCTGCCAAGCTGTGCTGTGTTGTGCTGCCAAGCCAAAGTCTGTGCTGCTGTTGCTGTTGCTGCTGGCTGGTGAACCAAAGCAACTGCTGCTGCCAAGTGAAGCTGCTGGGCTGCCAACTGAAGTGAAGCTGCTGGGCTCTGCCCTCTTCTAGTGGGCTTGTACTTTTCTGAATTGGGCTTCACCAAGTGCTGCTGGGCTCTGCCTCCTTTTGTTGCTGGGCTTCGTGGTCTTCTGTGAGCTGGGCTTCGTTGCTGCTCTGCTGGGCTCTGCTCCACCTGTTGCTGCTGGGCTTGACGTGAGCTGCTTAGGACGATCATAAAGCCCAACTGGGCTGTGCAACTAAAAGGGGACTAAAAGCCTATTTTTGGGCTTCCCTCCAAAAAACAAGTAAGCCTAACCCATGAGTTAACCCACTTGGGCCTCATTTAAATTCAAATTCGGGCTTGTAATAATTAATTTAATTATTTATTTGGGATTGTAATAATTTTTATTTTCTTTTCTTTTTTTTTTTATTTGGGACTGTAATTTTTTTTTTTTTTTTTTTTTTTTTTTTATTTTCTTTTTTTTTCTTTATGGGCTTGTCTTAATTATTATTATTGTTTTTATTTTCTTTTATGAGTTGTGCTAATTTATGCTAGGTTTAGTTCAAAATTTTCCAAAGCCCATTTTTAAACCAAAACAAAATCCCTTCTTTAAAACCAAAACCCATTCAAAACCAAATCTTCATAACCCTTGTGGGCCAAACTGTTTCCGATTGCTCTGACTAACATAGTTAAGGTACCTACTAGGACATGATTGTGACCTACAGAGACCAGACAAACAGACTTGTTAGAATTAACCCAGACGAACCTATCGAAATTCTAAGTTCTGAGGGAGACAGTCCAGATCAACCAGAAACAATGGGAGAACCCCGTACCCTCAAGGATTATATGTACCCAACTAGAGCCAGTCAACCTTCTTGTATTGTGCCCGAGGCTAATGGCCATTATGAGCTGAAATCAAGCACAATACAGATGCTTCCTATTTTTAGAGGTGTTGAGAATGAAAACCCGTACCACCACGTGAGAGAATTCGAGGAAATTTGTGGAACTCTGCGTTTCACTCAAATGACCGACGAAACCCTGAAGTTAAGGCTTTTTCCTTTCTCCCTGAAAGATAAGGCAAAGGCCTGGCTCTATGCTTTACAGCCTCAATCCATCATGACATGGGATGACCTCATAAAGGAGTTTTTCAAAAAGTTTTTCCCGAACCACAAGACTGCGACAATTCGTCAAAGTCTGAATAGCTTTGTGCAATTAGAAGGTGAGACCTTAGCTAGCTACCTGGAGAGATTCAATGAATTATTGCTCCAATGTCCCCATCATGGTTTTGAAAAATGGAGACTTGTGCAAATTTTGTATGAAGGTCTAGATGTGTCCACCCGAACAACGGTTGAGTCGATGTGTAATGGTCTATTCGTAGATAAAACTGCTGACGCGTCTTGGGACTTCTTGATTGAAGTAGCTGAAAAGACGCAACAGTGGGAATCCATCCGTGAAACCAGAAAGACTACATCCGAAGCAAAGGCTTTTAGGATTGAAGCGGATTTTGAGGGAAGAGCAAACATGGCATCAATAGTTAGGAGATTAGAAGAGTTAGAACTACATAAAAATTCAAAACCTTCCACCACTACTCTCCGAGAACATGTCGCTTCGTCTGTTTGTGCTGCTTGTAACGACCCCAACCATCAATTCCAAAATTGTCCGATTTGCTTGCAGTCCAGGAGTCTAGGCTTGAACAGGCACATGCCATGTTTCAAAAACCAGAGCATAACCCTTATTCACAGACCTACAATCCAGGATGGAGAAACCACCCTAACTTTTCATGGTCAAAAGGACCCACTCAAGGAGGACCATCTCAACCCAATCAGAGCTATCAAAACAATCAGGGATATCAGAACAATCAAGGTTATCAACACCCGAGAAACCCTCAACAACAATCAAACTCTCAACAACAATCATATCCTCAACACAATACCGACAAGAGATTATCCACCCTAGAGGAAATGTTCCAGAGTTTGATGCAAAGTCAGAAAAATCTAGATCAAAAGATGGATCAAATGTGTGAGAGAGAAAAGGGTAAACTTCCGAGCCAACCCCAACAAAATCCAAAGAGGATATTTCAAACAGGCACAACATCCTGCACTGAAACCTCACCGATCAATCCATGCCATTACCACCCTCCGAAGTGGTAAAGTCATCGAGAACAACGTGGGCGAACCTAATGAATCTGATACAAATTCCACGCTGTCTCCACAACCCCAGAAAACCAAAGAATCTGAGCAAGTTGGAAAATCTGACAATTCTACTGCTGTGAATGTCCCTTTGCCAACTCATCTCCTGTTGCCCCATTTCCTCAAAGATTGATCTATCAACAGAAAAGTACCCATTACAATGAGATGTTAGATCTGTTCAAGAGAGTCAACATCAACATTCCTTTTCTTGAAGCAATCAAGCAAATCCCTGCTTATGCCAAATTCCTCAAAGACTTGTGTACTCAAAAGCGCAAGCTCAATGTGCAAAAACGTGCTTTCTTAGCTGAGCAGGTGAGTTCCATCATTCTGAACAAAACTCCACCCAAGTTTAGGGATCCAGGATGTCCAACAATTTCTTGCACTATAGGAGAACACACGGTCAATAAAGCGTTATTAGACCTAGGTGCAAGTGTTAACCTACTGCCATATTCTGTTTATGAGCAGTTAGGTCTTGGGGAGTTGAAACCAACATCTATCACTCTACAACTGGCAGACCGATCTGTCAAGATTCCTCGTGGAGTGGTCGAAGACGTTTTGATCAAGGTTGACAAATTCTATTTTCCCGTAGACTTCATTGTCTTAGACACTCAACCTGTACAAAACCCAGACTGTCACATTCCTGTCATCTTAGGACGTCCTTTCTTGGCTACGTCCAACGCGATCATTAATTGTCGGAATGGAGTGTTAAAACTGTCTTTTGGTAACATGACGGTAGAATTGAATGTGTTCGATATTAGTCAACAACCTGTGAATCTTGATGATGATGATGTGCATGAAGTTAATATGATTGAAGGATTAATGCAAGATTCGTTGACTAACATTCTATCCGTCGACCCCTTTCAAGCATGTATGGAGAACTTTAACCCTGATTCCTATGATGATGCATACTGTAGTGACGTCCTATCTCTGCTCGAATCTGTACCTCAAATGGACGTCACTGAAAGGAAATATGAAGTGGAACCACCCTACTCTCTGATTCCAAGCTTATTCCATCCATTGTTGAGCCACCCAAGCTTGAATTGAAAACATTGCCTAGTACGTTGAAGTACGCATTCCTAGGTTCTTCTGATACTTTACCTGTCATTATTTCATCATGTTTAGACACGGAACAGGAAAGTAAGCTTTTAGAAGTACTTAAGGAACACAAAGAGGCCTTAGGATGGACCATCTCAGATCTCAAAGGAATTAGTCCCACCATTTGCATGCACCACATTAACCTTGAAGAGAATGCCAAACCATCGAGGGAAATGCAAAGGAGACTTAATCCTAACATGAGAGATGTAGTCAAAGGAGAGATCCTGAAACTACTTGATGCGGGTATCATATACCCAATTCCCGATAGCAAATGGGTTAGTCCCATTCAAGTTGTGCCTAAGAAGTCAGGCATTACTGTAGTTCAGAACGACAAGAATGAATTAGTCCCTACTCGTACAACCACAGGATGGCGAGTATGCATCGACTACAGGAAGTTGAACACAGTAACAAGGAAGGATCACTTCCCGCTCCCTTTCATTGACCAAATGCTAGAACGTGTGTCTGGACACAGTCACTACTGTTTTCTAGATGGCTTTTCCGGTTATAACCAAATTCACATTGCTCCGGAAGATCAGGAAAAAACTACATTCACGTGTCCATTTGGGACGTTTGCTTATAGACGTATGCCCTTCGGGTTGTGTAATGCACCTGCTACTTTTCAGCGTTGCATGATGAGCATTTTTTCTGACATGATAGATAGTTTTCTCGAGATCTTTATGGATGATTTCTCTGTTTTTGGTTCCTCGTTTGACGAATGTTTGAAGCATCTTGCCCTCGTGATATCCAGATGTAAAGAAAAGAACCTTGTTCTAAATTGGGAAAAATGCCATTTTATGGTGAATTCAGGAATAGTTCTAGGACACATCATCTCAGAAAAAGGAATTGAAGTGGATAAAGCTAAAGTTGACCTCATTCAACATCTACCACAACCTTGCTCTGTGAAGGAGATCAGATCATTTCTAGGTCATGCTTTTTTACCGGCGATTCATCAAAGATTTCAGCAAAATCTCCAGACCTCTGTGCAGTCTTCTCTCCAAAGATGTTGCCTTCAATTTCGATGCTGCTTGTGTGAAGGCATGGGAGGAATTAAAAACCCTTCTCACCACCGCTCCTATAGTCCGACCACCCGATTGGAAGCTTCCGTTCGAACTTATGTGTGATGCCTCTGATTATGCTGTTGGTGCTGTTTTAGGACAGCGAGTTGATAGACTACCATATGTGATATACTATGCTAGCAAAACCCTTAATGATGCCCAACTCAATTATTCAACTACCGAGAAGGAATTGCTTGCCGTCGTTTTCGCATTAGACAAGTTTAGATCTTATCTGATAGGGTCTAAGATCATCATATACACAGACCATGCGGCTTTGAAGTATCTTCTTTCCAAGAAGGATGCTAAAGCTCGCCTTATTCGATGGATACTCTTATTACAGGAATTCGATCTCGAAATCCGTGATAAGAAAGGTTGTGAGAATGTGGTTGCTGATCATTTGTCTAGATTAACTTAGAGTCTATTGATGAATGTGAGCTGATTAGAGAATCATTCCCAGATGAACAGCTGATGTCTATCTCAGACCTTCCTTGGTTTGCTGATATTGTTAACTACCTCGCTACAGGTAGGATGCCCTCACGTTGGTCGAGACAAGACCGCTCTAAATTCCTGGCTGAAGTCAAACGTTTCCTTTGGGATGACCCATATTTGTTTAAGTACTGTCCAGACCAAATCATTAGGAGATGTGTCCCCAACACTGAACAGAAAGATGTGATATCTTTCTGTCATGACCAAGCATGTGGAGGCCATTTCAGTGCCAAGAAAACCGCTGCAAAGATCTTGCAGTGTGGATTCTATTGGCCATCATTGTTCAAGGATTGCCATGATTATTGTGTTGCTTGTGAACGCTGTCAAAAGCTAGGAAGCATTTCGAGGAGAAACATGATGCCATTGAACCCCATTTTGATTGTGGAGATTTTTGATGTTTGGGGGATAGACTTCATGGGTCCATTTCCCATGTCTGACAGCAAGTTGTACATCCTAGTCGCAGTTGATTACGTTTCTAAGTGGGTAGAAGCCATAGCAACCAGAACAAATGACCACAAGGTGGTACTTTCATTTCTAAAGGAAAACATATTTGCACGTTTTGGTACCCCTAGAGCTATCATCAGTGACGGCGGTTCACATTTTCGTAACAAGTACTTTGAGTCTTTAGTACGCAAGTATGGCATAACTCACAAGGTTGCTACTCCGTACCACCCTCAGACGAGTGGACAAGTAGAAGGTTTCTAATAGGGAGATTAAGCACATTCTGGAAAAGACGGTCAACCCGTCCAGGAAAGATTGGTCATTGAGATTGAATGATGCTTTGTGGTCCTATAGAACAGCTTATAAGACACCAATTGGCATGTCCCCCTATCGTCTAGTGTATGGAAAGCCGTGCCATCTACCTGTGGAATTAGAACATCGTGCCTACTGGGCAATCAAAGAGCTGAACTTTTCTCTGGACGAAGCTGGAATTCAAAGGAAACTTCAACTCAACGAGTTGGAAGAATTGAGAAATGAGGCTTATGACAGTGCCAAGCTGTACAAGCAAAAGATGAAGATATTTCATGACAAGCGTATTCTACGCAAATCCTTCACTCCTGGTCAGAAAGTCTTGCTGTATGACTCCCGATTACATCTTTTTCCAGGAAAACTGCGTTCCAGATGGAAGGGACCGTACCTAGTACGCACAGTTTTTCCTCATGGAGCCGTAGAGCTGGAGGATGTCTCCAACAAGAACGTTTTCAAAGTCAACGGGCAGAGATTAAAGCCATTCCTTGAGCCATTTCCACCCGACATTGAAACAACCGACCTGGAGGACCCAGTCTATGTGGACTAAACTGGTCCACTCTTTCCCTAAATAACCAAAAAAGTTTTCCAAATTTTTCCCTAAAAACCAAAATCTTTCGTTTTCCCATCAAAACCAAATGTTTCCCAACAAAACCAAATTTTTTCCAAAAAGTCCAATCCCATTAAAAACCAAATTTTCTTGTAGATAATGTGTTAGTTAAATTTCCCTTTGTGATATTTTGTGCTCATCCATTGTGACTCCTAATATGATGGATTTTTGCCTTGAATAACGGAGTTTTAATCGAGCTGCCACCGTACAATCGGGTATTCTCTCTCCTTTTACTCTACTCAGCATGTTCCTCTTCATATATTGTTTTATAATTCTTTCCATATTTTGAAACATTGAGGACAATGTTTAGTTTAGGTTTGGGGGTATAGAGTAGATACCATGATAATTTGCCATAATTGAAAAACGAACTCCTTCTTCTTTTTGAAAAAAATTGAAAAATTCCAAAAAAATTGAAAAATCAAAATTGAAAAAAATTAAAAAATTGAAAAAAATCATAAAAATGGAGCTCATTTACCTTGAAATGTTGACTCTTGTGCAAATATGTATTTTTATTAGGAGTCTTAGTCTAGATATTTAGGCACCCTGATTCTAGCACAATTCACATAGTGATAAGAAATTTGCACGCGCACGATCTACCAATACATGTATGGCCTCGATCTTCAAGGTGTTTGATAGGAAGTTACGATTGCCAATCACTTTAGAATACTGAACGAAACTTGACTAGCTTGTTCTTTGGTTGGTTGGGATAGAAGGTGGAGGTTACATTAAGAAAGACAACCATCGAATTTAACTGGGTGCATCAAAAAGGGCTACCTCTTGCAAAGTGTCATGTAATCTTTTGTTTCCTTTTGTATATGTATCAAAAGTGTTTCCTTCTCAATGAAAAAAAAAAAAGAAAAAAAAATCAAGTATTTATCAATTCCATCATCTCTTGTTCCAAAAATAAAAAGAGAAAAGTCAATGTAAATAAGAGTCATGTAAAGAGTCATTTTGTTGTTTTATTGTAATAAGCAAGGAGGGTGTATGCCATTGATGTACAACGCGAGTAATTGTGAAATACCTCCAACTCATTCACAATTCTCGTAAAGTCCGGACAGCTAGCTAGATTTCGACCTCAGTTCTTAGCCTGAGAAACTATCTCTTGGTGATTAGTAGTCATAACTTCAGATCTTTCTTTACACATGTGTAGATACACTTTACACTATTATCACATGTCTTTTTTTGTTATCAGTGCTAGGATTGTGCCTTCGATAGCTAGATTGACATCTCCATTTTGCTGTGAGCTTAACTGTTTTGCACATGTCACATTTGATGGAATCTGAGCTTATATTTTGACCTAGAACTTTGTAGGTACGTTCTAAGCAAACCTTCACGAGACTTCAACTCGTCCACTAGGGACACTTAGTGGTTTAAAAGGCTTAGTGCATACGCTAAATGCATTCGAGAGACCAGCGACAGTGGTATAGTTAGGATTTCCTTAGTTTTGTTTTACTTGAGGACAAGTAAAATTCAGGTTTGGGGGTATTTGATGAGTGCCAAATAATGTATATATTTATCCCTTTTTGTTGGCATTTTAACTCATCTTTTGTGCATTAATTCTACATTTTATCCCATATTCTGTATTTTCATTGTTTTCAAGAATAAATATTTTTCTTACTTAATTTTGCATTTTTAGGTAATAAATAAAGTCTGGATGAATTGCGGAGCGGAATAGAGCAGAAAAGTAGTGAAAAGCCGGGAGGAATTACGCAAGGAAGCCGCAAAGAATGGAGCGCACGTCCAAAAAGCTGGAAGTGGGCTCAAGAAGAAGAAAGTTGTTCTTAAAGAAGAAGTGGGATCAAGGTTTTCCAAGCCCAAACTCATTTCCCAAACCCATATTCTATACCCAAAAGCCTAAAACCCAAATCCATACCCGCTTGCGTCTTCAGCCGTCAGATCAATTCTCAGAAGCATCCGACGGTCGCTCCCTTGCTGTGCATCGAAGTTTGATATCTCCGCCTTACACTACAGTACCTAACTCCATCAAGTACCGTTCGTTTCGTTGTATCTCTTCATCCGACGGTTTCTCATCGCCTGCCTCCGCATCGCCGTCAGATCCACCTACCATCTTCCCATCCATCGGTCCAGCTTCGCGAAACATCAAAATCCTCTACACCTGCTCAACACCCTAGTACCCGAACCCTACACCCATTAGCCAAACACACCCTTCTCCCAAATCCATCGAATCCATCTTCTTCCCCTCTCCTGCAACAGTGACCCTTCCCCCAAATCACTCCACCATCTTCTCCCCCAAATCACTCCACCATCCTTTCCCCAAATCATTCAACCATCACCATAACCTCCACCATCACCCGACAGAACAAACCCCCAAACAATCCCCCTAAACCTAGCTGTTTTATCCTCTCTCACCAACTGTCCTAGGTGAGGTTGATAAAACATCTCGATTTAGGGAAATTAATGGTAGCAGAAGATTCAGGAGGGAGCATAAGGACGATTCAAAGCATGGGTGCTCGATTTCAAGGCTCAATTTTCAACAAATTAGGTAACCCTAATTTCTGATTTTTGGGAAAGGGGGAAGAACCCTAATTTTAATCTGTGGGTATAAATATGTACTGTTGGGTTGTGTTATAGACTATCTCTGGGCTAGCCAGTGAACAATTTATTGAATCAATTCTCAATTTCCCAATTTCTGTTTAGCAACAGTTGAATGTGTGTTTCTTGTATGTATGTTGCATTTGAATTTAGTCTGTTGGATGAATGCTTTGGTTATACTCATGTCTAGCATGAGCTAATTCACTGCAACTAGGGCTCTGATGAAGCCTAGTGCACTGTTGGATGATGCATGGTTAGGATAGTATTCTTATTGCCTGTTTGCTTGAGCAATGAGAAGTACTCAGTGCTCTGGCATGCCTGTGATTGATTGTGCTGTCAAAAGACAATCAATTCTAGGGGCATATCAGTGAGCAAGCTGATTTTCATCTCATTCTAGATGTATGCATAGGAACTCCAACTAAACCTAGATTGCATTGATTGATTAGGGCACAAGGTGGATTCAATTGCCTTAGTTACTTCACACAATTCTGCATTTTGCTCTTTGTCAGTCACTATTACTCAATACCCTTGCCTTAGGCTGCTGCCTTTGTTTCACTTCTACTCTAGAAACTTGTCACTGTCACTATAGTCACTGCCATTAGCTCACTGTGAACTTAGCTAGGAAGACTTCTTGTATGCTCCTCTCCCTGTGGACAAACCCCCACTCATCACTATATTATAAATCTTGACCTTGTATACTTGCAAGTGTTTTGTGTGCTCCCCATTTTCACACCACCTCTCAAGTTACTCAGGTCACCGTCCTCTTTAGGTAAGTTATGAAAACAGAGTATGACTGTTGCGATTGGAACTCAGTTGGCAGTGAAGAATATTAATGGTGCTAAGATGTGTTTGTCGATCAAGAGGAGCTCAGATATGGATGTCTCTGTTTGCGGTGATGGGTTACTTCCATTAGGAGTTGGATAATGAAGAATGGAGATCTTGATTGATGCCGCTGGTATTAATAGGTTTTCAGATATGATAACAGACTCGATATATGTTTGAATGATGACTGGTGGTGACTGGTGGTGCGCAAACTGTTATCGTTGATCGGAGATAAGAAGTCTGGCTGTGTTAGGAAACAAATATGAGAATAGCATGGGACAGTTGAGATGGGTCTGTTTATCCAATAAAACATTATCCGAAGGAGATGGCTTGAGGTTGCATTGGTGCTACCATTTTCCGATGAAGATACAGACTGTAATAAGAGAGTTAGGCAAGAACATGAAACTCGGAAAAGCGAGAAAGAATGAGCCGATATGGACTGAGATCGAGTCTGAGGTGCGATGAAGGAAGATGCAGAGAAGTGTTGCAGGTGGTATGAGTTGAACTGCAGTTGGAAGAAGATATGTTGCTGCCAAGCTCAATGCTCGAAGGAGGAAGAATGAATATTTCAGTGACGCTGTGATACTCGGATATGGAGAGGATGATGCCTGTGAGGATGGTGTTAGCAGTGGATGAGTTCGAGTATAATAGTATGCCTGTTATATGCTTCGAAGCTGAGAAGCAAGAGAGGAATGAAGGTTGTTGTTGATGAACGATGATGCAGTGGTGGTTGCTGTTATGGTGAAGAATGGTTCTGGGAGAAATCGAGGAGAACCTGAGTATTGCAATGATGGGAGAAGAATATGTTGCAGTTGGAGAGTAACGAATCAGTGGTACTGCTGCCATTGATTCGAGGTTGAGCTGGGTTCCTGGGACTGTTGGGAATGGAGCTTTATGTACAAGTTTATTTCGAGTTTTAAAGTTAATTATTGATGATTGTTTTTACTATATTGAAGGTTTATGATTGATTCTTAGATTTGTTTGGGTGCGCAACTATATTAGTCTATTGATCAATCTATTGCTAGTAGAGAGTTGAGCGATCCGTAATTGTCGTTTATCTCCTACACAAGTAGAAATCGCGAGACCATACGGAGGGATTCTGTGGAACAATTGCGAGTAAAGACAACACTAGTAAGTGGACCGAGCGTACCAAGTTTAACTGTTGGGATCAAACCCTAAAGCGTTCAATTGTGTTACACCTTGTATGCGTACCTCAGGGAGGATGAGTTGGAGAGAATATGGTAGTCGAGTATTGCTGTATCCAGTTACAACGGGAATTTTGGGGATAGCTAAGCATACCTGCTATTCTACGATTGGTGACAGTTAATTCTAACAAGAGATAAACGGGTACACTGTTGAGTTAACGGTTAGTAACGACGAAGGGTTTCTTAATTATCATCATGTTTTTCTTATCATCATTTTTATTCTTCTTTATATCAACCAACTACCCTTATTTTATATTTTCACTAATTTAGATAACATATCAATTGCATTACTCCTCGTGGGAACGATCCTTATTACCATTTTATTACTTGTTAATTAGTGGGAAACATCTTATTATTTTGGTGAGTAAAAGACCCTCATCAGTAGTGGGTTGGGTTCCTTTACGGATTTAGTTTCATGTTTTAATACTTGCATTCTTCGAAGATTTTCTCGAATCTTTTCTTAACGAATGCCAAAGATCTCGAGTTATGATTTACGCTTAACGCTACAAAACTATGAATATACGGTTGCAAAAATACATAGATGTTTGATCGATGTCAATGTCGAGATATTCATCATGTTTTCTGACCGTCACCCATGCTCTAATAATAGCATAATTTTCTTCGTAAGTGTAAGGGGTTGGAGTAACCATGTTTTTCCTTCTTTTTTTTTGGATGAAAAATAGATGAGAATGAATTTGAAAGCCTAAATCTATAATTTGGGTGAGGAAGAGATGATTAAGGGGTCAGAGTTTAATAATGTAACGACTAATTTTTTTTTGAAAAATAGCCGTTTTGGAGACTCAACCATATTGGTCCAAGTCAAACAAAAGCAATAAATGAATCGGTTGAGAGTCTCGACATGAAAAACGGATGGGTAAGTGAAAAAGCGGGGGTCTAACAACCTCACCTAATATTTCGTTTAGACAATCTGTATGGACAAACTCCAATATAATTCCAAGAGAATCAACTAGACAGTCAGACTCAATCATATATACCCAAGAGTTGTATCTCTGTTTCACAATGTAATCAGCAAATCTAACAGATGGAAATCCGTGAGCCTAATTATTATGTGAAACTACTTGAACGGTACCAAAGACCAATGTTCAAGTGTCAATCAATTTATATCAACAACCAAAGGTTGGATTATCTAATTGATTGAACTACGCACAACCTGTGATATTTCAATTATATAGAAAATATAATGCGGAAAAGAAATAACACAGACACCAGAAATTTTGTTAACGAGGAAACCGCAAATGCATAAAAACCCCGGGACCTAGTTTAGATTTGAACACCACGCTGTATTAAGCTGCTACGTACACTAGCCTACTACAAGTTAACTTCGGACTGGAATGTAGTTGAGCCCTAACCGATCTCACACTGATTAAGGCACAGTCGCATTCCTTACGCCTCTGAATCCCAGCAGTACTCTACGTACTTGATTCCCTTAGCTGATCTCACCCACAACTAAGAGTTGCTATGACCCAAATTCGAAGACTTGATAAACCAATCTGTCTCACACTGAAAATTCTATTGAATAGATAAATTTGTCTCCCAAACCTATGAGTTTTTTTCCGTCTTTTGATAAATCAAGGTGAACAGGAACCGATTGATACACCAGACTTATATTCCCGAAGAACAGCCTAGTAATATCAATCACCTCATAATAATCTTAATCGTATGTGGCGAAACAAGATATTGTGGAATCACAAACGATGAGATGAATATGTTTGTGACTACTTTTTATCTTGCCTATCGGAGATTAAATCTCGAGCAAATCTTAGAGAAGATAGTACTCAATACAACAGAATAAAGCAAGATTAGAACAAGCAACTACAGAGAAAATAGTTGGATCTGGCTTCACAATCCCAATGAAGTCTTTAAGTCGTTAACCTATAACGGTTTTAGGAAAAACCTAGGTTAAAGGAGAATCGACTCTAGTCGTAACTAATATCACACAGGAAGTGTGGGGATTAGGTTTCCTAGTTGCTAAAGTCCTCCCTTATATAGTCTTCAAATCATGGTTTGCAATCAATGTAACCTTGGTAACAAAGCATTCAATATTCACCGTTAGATGAAAACCTGATTACACTCAAGCTAAAATCTTTCAACCGTTAGATCGAACTTAGCTTGTTACACATAAATGAAAAGTGACTTCATTTAGATATGGATAATCGTACCTAAACGTGTACACCTTGTTGCCTAAAAAATAGTTACCCGAATTTATCCATATGAACACTTTCATGTCAACCTTGTTCATCTTAAAAAATAGTTAACCGAAGTTATAAAGTTGTTCAATTGTTCATATTCTCATAGAAGTATACAAGACGCAATTGAAGAAAAATCGATTTTGATTCACATGAATCGATTCATGAACATTATAGCCGCGGTTTGTAAAAGATTGCATTCCTTAATTTATAAATGTATTAGTTCATGAATAAACCAATTTTAGAACATAACCTACTCAAGTATGCAAACAGGTACGCATACCTAAGTGGCCGGACTTGGTCTGGGTTCGCCAGTATGTGAACGGGTACGCAATTGTCGTACACCGCCAAAATCAGTTGAATTCCCGGACTTTGAACTTATGCCGGTACGCATACGTCTATGCATACTAAGTTCCCGGATTTCAACTAACCAACCAGTACGCATACGGGTATGCATACTATGGTTCACGGACTTGGAATAAATTGCAACAGTTAGCATACAAGTGCATATATTATATCCAATCATGGTTATTTTTTCTAAACTCTCGTTTCAATCATTGCAACATTCTTAGAAGACAAAAATAACTGTCTAACACAAACTATTAGCTTCAAAGCAATTTTCAATGATCGATAGATCAATACGAAACATTCTGAGTCTACATCAAATGATTGTCTCACACAAATCATGTAAGATGTTACCAGGAGATTTTCACGTGAATATATTTTTACTTTTGTCAAGAATATAAGATGAACTTAGTTAAAGTGAAAGCTTACCAACATATATTTCGAGAAATATGTAAGCGAGTTAAACTCAACTCGAAATATCAAATGTGTATAATCGGAGTCTATATAGCTATACGACTTTTGTCTCAAATAGGATATAAAGTAGAAATAGACTTTTGAGTGATAGATGAGTTCCAGTCTCCACATACCTTTTGTTGATGAAGTTCCACAAGCTCCCCTTAGTAGTTCTTCGTCTTCAATCGATGAACGCCGTGAAGTTTAAAGCTCAACTATACTTTCTACCCTAATCCGAGACTTAGCTATAAGTAGACTAGAAATCAAGACTTATATTTTTGGCAACTAAACTTGACAAATAAGCTTGAGATAGCAACGCTTGCGAGTTCGACCGAGCAGTTCCCTAACAATCGCCCCCTTTATCAATTGTAGTGACAAAACTATCAATACATATGGAATACAAAATAAACTTTGTAGCTCTCAATCCAAATGCTTGATTTCCTTGGTTCTTCAACATTACTCGAAATCTTCGTCACTTCCAAGTACTCCAGTGATTCTGAATGTGTTCAATTTATCATCATAGTTGTTGATGATCCGTAGCTATAACAATGAGAAAATCGTAGCTTTCAATCATCGTTATACGGTTGTTGATGGTGGTTTTTATCTTAGGGTTAAAATCGTAAAACCTTGTATATGATGTGACGTCACTCTGCAAGGAAACGATGCCGTGAGTGGTAATCTCTCCACCGGCATATTTATTGAGACATTCAATATATTTACATGAAATATTATCCAGACTGGCGAATGTAGCAACCATCCCAAACACTCTGTAAATTTCGGTACCTCGCCAATACAAGACTCACTGAGTACTTTCCTGTGCTATGTTCCCCGGCAGAACCCTTAATATCGGTATGGCATGACGGATTTATGTTCACTCGCAGCGGAGTAGCATGAACCTCCAAGTACCAAAGTTAAGGCCATCGCACGAAATGCTCAGACGGAAAGCACACTGCATTCTGTAGATAAGGATTTTTGTGGCAGCATACAAATTCCAGCCAATTATTTTGATAACTCACAAAAAACTCATAAACTCGACTAATTTGCAAAATCAGGCTTTCGCGCCACGGGCAATACACTAGGCCTGGTTGGTCGAAAAACTATGTTTAGCCAAACTAGGCGATTAAATCCGCCACAGCGCACTGGAAGTGTGGCCACGCCCTAGCTTGCAGGCCCCACTTCCCATCGACCAATCAGGTCGCTTTAAATCAGCCACAGTGCACTGGAAGTGTGGCCATGCCCTAGCTTGCCGGCCCCACTTCCCATCGACCAATCAGGTCGCTCTAAACCCGCCACACTCATACAGAAGTGTAGCCACGCCCATGCCTGGCCGGCCCTCTTACATTAACCAATCAGGTTGCTTTAAACTCGCCACAGTGTTGAAAGGAAAGAAACCGCGCCAGATGGCCGCAAAGCCAATTAGCTTCCCAAAAACGCACCAACATGCCAAACGCGTATGCCGAACGCGCCAAACGTGCACATGCCAAACGCGCATACCAGGCACACATGCCAAACGCGCCAAACATGGACACTCACCACATGCGACATTCCATATATACTAATTAGGGTTTTGACAAGCCAAACCCCAATTTAGGCAAGATTTCCACGCCAACGTGACAAAATTTCAGTGGCCATGGCTATGCCAGGCGCCACTACCTACGGAAGGTAGCCATAATCGACGTCTATCCTTCATCCTGAGATGAAATATCATCCATCCAAGTTTGCCGCCAAACTGATAGACTTGTGGCAACTTTTATGCAACCACCCGCCTAAATTCAGAGGCCATGGCTACCTCAGGCGCCACTTGCACCACTGCGCCACTAGCATGCACGAGCATGCCATCCATGCCGCCAAAACTTTGGCCACGATACCAAAATCCTAATTTGGCCACGGCTCTAAACTCTAATTTCGGCCACAGTGCCAAACCCTAATTTGGTCACGGCACCAAATCCCAACTTTCGCCATGCCGCCATGCCACAGGCGCGGCTATGCCACTTACGCAACTGTGCCAATGGCATGCACGAGCCATGCCACAACATCGCCAGCGCGCGTTAAAGGCGCCACTGCCTACAGAAGGTAGTTGCGATCGACGGCTACCCTTCCTCCTGAGATGCAATCTCAGCCATCCAAGTTCGCCACCGAACTGATAGACTTGTGGAAACTTTTAGGCGACCAGCCTCCTAAATCCAGCGGCCATGGATACGCCATGCACCTTGCACGAGCCATGCCACAATGCCGCTGGCATGCCCTAAAAATGCCATTGCGCCATTATTAGGCGCCAACAGAAGGTAGCCATAATCGACGACTACCCTTCCTCCTGAGATGCAATCTCAGCCATCCAAGTTTTCCACCGAACTGATAGACTTGTGGAAACTTTTAGGCAACCGGCCTCCTAAATCCAGTGGACATGGCTACGCCAGGCGCCACTTGCATCACCGTGCACTGGCATGCACGAGCCATGCCGCAATGCCACTGGCGTACACCAAAACGCCACTGTGCCATTTTTAGGCGCCAACACAAGGTATACACAATCAACGGCTACCCTTATTCATAAGATGCGATCTCGGCCATCGAAGTTTGCCACCGAGCCGGCAAGCTCGTGGCAAGTTTTAGGCGACCATCCAAGACGAGCCTAATAGCATCACATGCTATTTACCTGTGACAAGCCTCTCAATTTTAACTTGACACACATAGCAAAGTTCTACATGTTTTCCACGAAAACACTCGAGACATCAAAACATGTCACAAACTGGGGGATACTCATCAGGGTATTGGTCTGGCGGTTTACAGCGTGCGGTATGCAATATGCTCGTTACAGGAAAGTGTCATAAATTGGGGAAGTTAGTAATGGCAAGAAGTAATGGTGTAAACGTATCCTTCATTATGGAAACATAAATTCCATGCATTACCCGTTACTCCGTTCTTCCACTACTCAATCGTTTCTACTTCCTACAAGACCAGGGTACGTTTTGGTCAGGAGAACAATACAACATCCAGAAATCACATGATAGCTTTTCATTCTGCTAGCCAGTTATACTTTCTGATACAAGTCACAAAACCACCACACTTCCAGAATCAGCGATTCTGGTCTATACACTTTCTTCGCTTCCCTCCCTAAGACCAACCCTTCTCCTTCACTTTGTGACCGAAGCAAGCCTGGAACGTCCATTTCTTGGTTTAGGCCAGGATTGTACATATCGATCTCTCGAATCAAAAGTACTCTTGTGCAGTGTATTTTTTAGAGTGTAAATTCGTTTCTCATCCACACACACGAAATTACCAAAACCGGCAGAAACAGTTTTCACCCACAAACAACGGTGTCATAGTATTATTACATAGCATCAAAGTCCAATTGTATCACAACTTTGACAATAATACTATGGTTATATGCCACACTCCCCCTTAGTCAATACTTCATCTCACAATGAAAATCACTCCCCCTTACATAATGATCTTTAAACCGTATGTATTTGTAGTGTGAACTACATAATAATTCTCCCCCTATTTGTCAATATAAATTGGCAAAGGTACGAAAACTAGTAGGATCCTCATGAAATTTTCATAGAGATACTTCATGACCAAAAGAGAACATATTAATTTGTTTCGATGATTTCACATAGTCGAAACTTAGTGCATGATCAAGGAGTTTATAAAGATACAAGATAACTCCTACAATATTCCATAACCGCATTCCCCACAAAGATTTGGCAATTAAGCACAAGTTCAATTAAGAACTCTCCTCCATAAAATGTCATTCCCTAGAGAAGAACAAGAGCGACCTTACTTTTACACGAAAATAACGATTTCTTTGGACATTAACAAATCACATGAAACATGAATTTGTATCCAAACAACTCAATTAAATTAACCACAAGGAACCCATGATTAATTTAATCGGGAAATGCTCAACATAAGAGAACTTACGGAGTCGCATAATACTTTCACATAAAAGTGGATCCGGGAAAGATCAATACTGCGGAATATACAAAGATTCATTCTATTTTCATCAATATTTGCATAATGATACCATAGGCTTAATCTTTTTTATCAAAAGTTCATTCTATTTTCCATCAATATTTGCATAAAGACATATAATAGACTTAACTTTTGACATATATAGGACAATCATAGTTCACGGACGTAAACACACATATCCCATAACAATTTTTGCAATATAGAACCAATAAAGATTAACACTGCAAAATCATCTTCCAAATAAACTTTAGAATTTAAATAAATAAATCTAAAAACATTGCAAGATGAAAATCGTTGGCAACAGCTATGTGTACTCTCAATAATTGTTATTCCAAACCTTAGTTATCCTTCTTAGAACACAATAATAATTTCTCATAAGAAGTTTCCTAGACAAAATAAGAACCAATAAAAGGAATTTAATCATCGTCTTCATCATTGAAACCATCCAATAGGCTTGAACAATATCTGTATCTTCCTTGATTTCGGGAAACTTAGTAGCAATCACACGTAATTGTTCTTGCACATATTTTACCTTGGAATTGATCTTACACACACCCTTGTGAATTTGATGAAGAATACTCAAGGTGGTAGGATCACAAGAACAGTCAAGGGAATCACATCTTTGTCTTTTGCAAGCATTTTCCTTCATACGTTTGAAAGTACAAGGACAAACAAGTTTAGGAGTTCCAATAGAGTTGCCGATAGGAGCAATAGAATATGCTCGACAAATTTTCTCAATTAAGCAAGGAAAGCCTAACTTCTTGTTGTATGACGTCATTAAGAGCATTTGAAGAATGATGAATCCACAAATTTCAAGACTTTGAGAACCCAATTCAAGGAAATAGACGAAGTCTGCATACTCATAACTCCACCGAGAGTTCTCAATTGTGGAGGGACAAAGATTAGATATATGAAGTTTTCCGAAAGACATCAAAGCAAGACTAAGATGATTAGTAGGAAATCTTCCTTCAATCCAATCAACACTATTGCCACAAAGACCATTAAAAATGGTTTCATAAGATGTCTTTTTTCCCTTGGTCTAGGAAGGAGAAAATTACCCAAAGGAATTTTGGTAATCCTTTAAATCAACTCTCTATTAACAAGAATCCTTTCTCTATTAATCATGGTCTTGAATTCCATGTCATCAAGATCAACATCATGGATGTTAGCATAGAAGATTTTATAAGAGTATCAAAACCTTCACCATGACCATTAAAGATGTTTCCAAGATTAAATTTTTCAAAACAAACCAAATCTTCTTTATGTCCACTAACAATATCCAATTTCTTTTCTAGAATAAAACCACTAGAAGAAATCCTTTAAAAGATCTTACTACTAGAATCATTGATAAATCTAATTCTAATATAATCTTGATATTTAGGTATAATCATGCTAGAAGAAGATGAATCCAAGTTTTTTGAAATCTTCTTTGAAACCTTGAAATTTCCCATGAGACTAACCATTGAGAGATCAACAAGAAGGAAAACCTTACTTAAAATGCTTCTTGAGGGTGAAGACAACCCTTTTCCTCTCTTAGAACTCCAAGAACAATTTTTAATGGAGTAGAAACGCGCTCTCTAGAAAAAGACTTAGTTCAGGTACGCGGACAAGGGATGGAAGAAGAAGGGTACGCGTACCACAACTCTTATATACCCATTAATGGGCTTGGACCCGTTTATGAACCGCGACCCACGGATGGAAAGTGAGATTTATGGAAAGTGAGATTTTTTATATCGTTCAACCGTCAAGGTTCGCACACTGTGAAGGAAATCAGCATAGTGAAGTACAAGGATAGTAGGAGAACTACATCACTTTATTTAATCTCAGGTGGACAAAAAAAATTCTGTCGAACGAGTTTTTCTTCAAGGAAAAAAATAAATTTCAAAAATAAAACTAACCATAATACAATCACACAAAACAAATCAGACCGTTACTTTCCCCATTCCAAGTTATATACAAATTGGGTGACGCCAATCTTGTTACCAAGAGGCAACTTGAGCAGAGGAATCCTCATGCATCTTCACCAGTCGATATTTGTGAAATGTACCAGAAGTTTAATCATAGTAATGATGATACTCGGGGTTATTTGAAATTTTTGACTCCTTATGATTAAAGGAAGGATTTTTCCAATGGCTGGAGCTTGCAGCACCACCTGTAAAAATATTTTTATCGATTTTGACCGAGTTGTTGAGAAATTCGAATGTGTGCCACGAATGACAGAATTAGAATTTTTTCTAGCACAAACCTTTTCCATAATCAAGACAAGTCATTCCAGAGATTTGAAAACGTTTTCAAAATCCATAAACAGATCTTTGTCAATTGATCCATCTTGATAGTATTCCTCGAAAATATTATTAAGAAGTCTAGTGAGGTTCCATATCCTTGAGCTTTTATCATATGTTTCCTGCAACGACCCTTTTTAATGGAATCTTTAATTTTTCCTTTAGATTGTTTTCCATCATCTAGGATATCCAGTGTCTTAGATGATGTGAGTCTTGAGAGACCAGCACTCTAGACAAGAATAAACTCTGAACAATCTTTGAAGATTTATTTTATGTGCCACAGATGCCCAGAACAAGTTTCCCAAGGAGATTTCCCACAGGGAAAGTCTTTGGGAACAATCAAACACAAACTTATTAGGTTTATCGTGTTTTCCTGCTCTGATACTAATTGAAAAAGCGGGGGTCTAACAACCTCACCCAATATTTCGTTTAGGAAATCTGTATGGACAAACTCCAATATAATTCCAATAGAATCAACTAGACATTCAGACTCAATCAATACAAATATACCCAAGAGTTGTATCTCTGTTTCACAGTGAATTCAGCAAATCAAACAGATAGAAATCCAGGAGCCTAATTATTATGTGAAACAACTTGAACTGTACCAAAGACCAATGTTCAAGTGTCGATCAATTTATATCAACAACCAAAGGTCGTATTATCTAATTGATTGAACTATGCACAACCTGTGATATTTCAATTTTATAGAAAATATAATGCGGAAAAGAAATAACACAGACACCAGAAGTTTTGTTAATGAGGAAACCGTAAATGCAGAAAAAACCAGGGACCTAGTCCAGATTTGAACACCACACTGTATTAAGCCGCTACAGACACTATCTACTACAAGTTAACTTCAGACTGGAATGTAGTTGATCCCCAACCAATCTCACACTGATTAAGGTACAGTCGCGTTCCTTACGCCTCTGAATCCAGCAAGACTCTACGCACTTGATTCCTTTAGCTGATCTCACCCAGAACTAAGATTTGCTACGACCCAAAGTCGAAGACTTGATAAACCAATATGTCTCACACAGAAAAGTCTATTGAATAGATAAATTTGTCTGCCATAGAAGTACCTATGAGTTTTGTTCCGTCTTTTGATAAATCAAGGTGAACAGGAACCAATTGATACACCAGACTTATATTCCCGAAGAACAACCTAGTAATATCAATCACCCCACAATAATCTTAATCGTATGGTAGCGAAACAAGATTTTGTGGAATCACAAACGATGTGACGAATATATTTGTGACTACTTTTTATCTTGCCTATCGGAGATTAAATCTCGAGCAAATCTTAGAGAAGATAGTACTCAATACGATAGAATAAAGGAAGATTAGAACACGCAACTACAGAGAAAATAGTTGGGTTTGGCTTCACAATCCCAATGAAGTCTTTAAGTTGTTAACTTATAATGGTTTTAGGAAAACCTAGGTTAAAGGAGAATCGACTCTAGTCGTAACTAATATCACACAGGAAGTGTGGGGATTAGGTTTCCTAGTTGCTAGAGTTCTCCCTTATATAGTCTTCAAATCAGGGTTTGCGGTCAATGTTACCTTGGTAACAAAGTGTTCAATATTCACCGTTATATGAAAACCTGATTATGCTCAAGCTAATATCTTTAAACCGTTAGATCGAACTTAGCTTGCTACACACAAATGAAAAGTGACTTTATTTAGATATGGATAATTGTACCTAAACGTGTACACCTTTTTGGCTTAACAATAGTTAACCGAAGTTAGCCATATGAACACTTTCATATCAACCTTGTTTATCTTAACACACCTAGTTCAAATGACTCAAATAAAACTAGTTATAGAGTTGTTCAATTGTTTATATTATTATAGAAGTATACAAGACACAATTGAAGCAAAATCGATTTTGATTCACTTGAATTGATTCATGAACATTGTATCCACGGTTTGCAAAATATTAGATTCCTTAATTTATAAATGTATTAGTTCATGAACAAACCGATTTTAGAACATAACCTACTCAAGTATGCAAACGAGTACGCATACCTAAGTGGTCGGACTTGGTCTGGGTTCGCCAGTATGCAAACGGGTATGCATACTTCCGTACACCACCAAAATCAGCTGAATTCCCGGACTTTGAACTTACGCCGGTTCGCATACTGGTACGCATACTAAATTCTCGGATTTCAACTAACCAACCAGTATGCATACGGGTATGCATACTATGGTTCCCGTACTTGGAATAACTTGCAACAGTTAGCATACAAGTGCACATACTATGCTATATCCAATCATGGTTAATTGTTCTAAACTCTTCAATCATGGAAACATTCTTAGAAGACGACAATAGTTGTCTCACACAAACTATTAGCTTCAAAGAAATTTTCAAGTGATCGATAGATCAATACGAAACATTCCTAGTCTAAATCAAATGATTGTCTCACACAAATCATGTAAGATGTTCCCAGACGATTTTCACATGATCATATTTTGACTTTTTTCAGGAACATAAGATGAACTTGGTTAAAGTGATAGCTTACCAACACATATTTCGAGAAATATGTAAGCGAGTTAAACTCAACTCGAAATATCAAATGTGTATAATCGAAGTATATATGGCTATACGACTTTTGTCTCAAATAGGAGATAGAATAGAAATAGACTTTTGAGTGATAGATGAGTTCAAGTTTCCACATACCTTTTGTTGATGAAGTTCCACAAGCTCCCCTTAGTAGTTTTTCGTCTTCAATCGATGAACGTCGTGAAGTCTAAAGCTCAACTACACTTTTTATCCTAACCTGAGACTTAGCTATAAGTAGACTAGAAATCAAGAATTATAGTTTTGGCAACTAAACTTGACAAACAATCTTGAGATAGCAACGCTGCGAGTTCGACCGAGTAGCGCACTAACAGTAAGGATGGGTTGTGAGCCGTGAAAGAGACACATGTGATTACGGATGATGAATCGGACAGGAGTTCATTCTCACCCAGCCATGTCTACAAATTACGTCTTGGAGTTCTTAGATTGCCAACCGTAAAAAGCTATTGCGGATGGGTCTTGATTGTATCCCAGCCGTAACATAAAAAAAAATCCAGATTTTCCCTCGATTTTTAACAGATTTGATCCAACAACATTTTTATTAAAAGTTGATTATAAGGTTCCCATAGTATTTTAAGGATTATGGCGAGTCCTTTTGCTTCCAGGGTCTTCAAAAAATTTCACTAAAATCACCTTTTTTAATCTTCTAAATCAGGAAAAAAAAGAAAAAAACACAAAGTTTCGTAATTGATATACTAATCATAATTAGTTTAGTTAATCAGCTAAATTAATACTAATATAATGAAGGGTAAATTAGTCATTATCTGAAACAGTTGGATAAGGAAGATATGGATTACTACTTAATGACTTATGTGCAGACCCCAAACCCAAATGGGTTTATCCCAATGTAATCAATCTTGGCCGACACGGTCGATATATTGCCGATATTATCAGTTTTTTCACTTGAACGGGACGAAAACCGTTATATCGGTGATACGAAATATGACCGATAATCTCGGCCGGTGTACACCAATAAGGCCGATATTACACCGATAGTACCTATGTTTTTTTTTATGCAAATAAGAAATATATTAATTAATGGAAAGAGATTACAACATGCTTATCAGCTTCAAGAGTTGGAATGATAAAATCTGGTGGATTTTCAATCCAGTTTTCTGAAACTTTACAAGATCTAGCATGTTTTTCTAGTTCATTTGTTGGCTTATTAAAACATCTTTTAAGAAATTTTCAATTCCATAATGGATGATTGCTAAACAGATAACAATATCTAAAATAATAGATTGGTTCCCCCAGCTAACTTTCTGATAGTCCCCATTTGCTGTTTTGACTATCGTCTGTGCATCCAACTCAAAACACACTTGTTGCAGTCCAAGTTCTTCTGCCCATTGAGTAGCTTCCAGCAGTCCCATTACTTTTGCGACTTCTGCAGTCAGATTTCCATCTGAGTAGCTTCTCCTTCCTCGCACAAAATTTCCTGCAGAATTACGCAATATTTGTCCAATGTTTGTGTGTTTAACAGCTAAAATTTCCTTAAATGATGCATCACAACATATAGAGAAATAATTTGAGATAGGTGGTCTCCAAGTTGTGAATGAAACACTGATTGTGTCAGCATTCACATTAGAAGTCTGGGATCTTAGCATTCCTTTACCTGTCATGTTGTTGAGATAGTGCAGGCTTCTGATAACTTTGATTGGGTTTGGTTTCAGATCTTGGAAAACACATTCACATCGTGCTTTCCATATTTCCCAGCAAGTATTCACCATTCTTTCTATCCAGTCTTATTCTAGATTAGTCAGGTCCATCGAAAAGCAACTAATTATTCATTCTTTTATAGATGTTTGTGTTGATTCCATACTTCTTGTTGCACCTGTTACTGACATCCAAATAGATCTGGAAAGAGAACACTCCCACAATAAATGCTTAGTTGTTTCTGCGACTTGGTGACAGACTTTGCAATGCTCTCCTCCATGTTGCATAACTCTTGTCATTCTTTCATTTGAAGGCACTGCATCATTCACGCATTTCCACAGGAATAGTTTGACTCTAGGTAAACTATTCAAACTCCATAACATCTTACATAAATTTGTTATAGCTGCATCATGTGATTGACTATTGTGTTTAATCTCAACCAGCTTGTTATAAGCAGATTTGACACTAAACTTCTCATTCCGTGTTAGCTTCCACATTAGTCTGTCTGTGCAGGAATACGGTATTCTCATGGATAGGATTTGGTGTGCATCTTCCTATGAAAATAATTGGTGAATGATGTCCTTCTTCCACGATCTAGTATCAGTTTCAATTAAGTTTGAAACTGAACAATAATTGACAGCCACTTCAAAAGGTTCTATTGTAGTTGGTGGAGATTGTTTTCCTTGTATTCGATTATCCTTTCAGGTAAGAATGTTATTACCATTTCCTAAGACCCAGAAACTGTGAGTTCGAATGAACTTCATAACATTATAAATACTCTGCTAAGCCCATGTTGAATTTTTCTTTATTTTATGCATGTAAAATTGGTGTATCCGGAAAGTATCTCCTTTTTAAGGCCTTTTCCCACATCTGATGTGAATTATTGCATAACCTCCAAGCTACCTTAGCTAGTAGTGATGT